>NC_141614.1:26252810-26441560 GCF_047967505.1 Dipteris shenzhenensis | reverse complement strand
CTCAAAAACTCAAATAAGAAACTAATTTAAAAAGAATTGTAATGCCTTCTAAAAGACCCCCTTCTCAAAAACTTTAACAATAAACTAATTGAAAAAGAATTATAAGTAAAGAAAAAGAATTACAAGATGAATTTTAAGAAATAGAACTCAAAAACTTTAACAAGAAACTAATTGAAAAAGAATTGTAAATAAAGAAAAAGAATTACAAGACGAATGAAAAAGAATGCAAGTACCTGGAAAAAGTGAAAAAAGTAAGGCTCCGCTTATCCTTTCTCTTCAGCTCTTGGTTGCTTCAATGAAATGAGGAGAGAGTGAGAATGAATGAATGGAAAGAAGAGTATATATAAGAAAAACTAGCCCACTCCTCCTACGCATAAATTTGAATTTTCAAAAAAGAGAGGGAAATTTGAAGTCATTATAAATTTGAATTCGAATTTGTGTTCAACATTCTTCTCATACATTCCTTTTGAATTCAAATTTGTGTTCAACATTCTTCTTGATACTTTCTTCTCATAATTCCCTTTCATTCTTCTCGTAAGTCAAATCTTATTTGTCGCTCTTGCTCGTGATAGTAAGTCAAATCTTATTTGTCGCTCTTGCTTGTGATAGTAATCTTATTTGAGCAAGAATCTTATTTGTCGCTCTTGCTCATGATAGTTCTACTCTTAGTTGTAAGAATTCAAATTTGTGTTCAACATTCTTCTAGTAAGTCCCTTTCATTCTTTTCCTAAGTCAAATCTTATTTGTCGCTCTTGTAAGAATTCGACCTCTCTCCCTCTACTCCCTTGTTTCTCTCTCCCTCACTCTCTCTCTCTCTCCCTCCCCTCACTCTCTCTCTCACTCCCCTCCCTCCTCTCCCCTCTCTCTCTTTCGGCTCCCTCCTCTCCTCTCCCTCTCTCTCTCTCCCTCTCTCTCTCCTCTCCCTCCTTCAGCTCCCCTCCCCCCCTCCCTCCCTCCCTCGACCCCGCCCTCCCCTCCTCCCCTCCCCTCCCCTGCCTCCGCCGCCAAAACCCCTCCCCCCTCTGCCCCCCTCGACCCCTCCCCCCCTCCCCTCCCCTCCCGCTCCCCCCCTCCCCTTCCCCCCGTCCAGGGGGGCCTCCCCCCCTTTGCCCCCCCCTCGACCCCTCCCCTTCCCCCCCGCCCCCCCCTTCCCCCCGTCCAGGGGGGTCTGGCGACTGCGGCCGCCAGCCCTCCCTCCCACCCCCTTCCCCCTCCACCCCCCATCCCCCCTTCCCCCTGGAGGGGGGTGCCAACGCCCCCCTCCCCCCTTCCCTCCCTCCACGGGGCTGGCGGCCGCGGCCAGCCAGCCCCCCTCCCCTCCCTTCCCCCCCCTTCCCCCCCTGCCAGCCCCCCGCCCCCCCTCCCCCCTTCCCCCCCCGCTAGCCCCCCGCCCCCCTCCCACCCCCTTCCCCCTCCACCCCCCATCCCCTCTCTGGCAGCCGTGGCCGCTAGCCCCCCCTTCCCCCCTCCTCCCTTCCCCCCCTCCACGGGGCTGGCGGCCGCGGCCGCCAGTCCCCCCCCTCCACCCTTCCCCCCCCTCGCCAGCCCCTCGCCCCCCCTCCCCCCTTCCCCCCCCTCCACGGTGCTGGCGGTTGTGGCCGCCAGCCCCCCCTCCCCCCTTCCCCCCCCCGGCTAGCCCCCCTCCCACCCCCTTCCCCTTCCCCCCCGCGCCAGCCCCCCCTTCCCCCCCTCCCTCCTCCCCCCCCCTGCCAACCCCCCCCCCCTCCCACCCCCTTCCCCCTCCACCCCCCCATCCCCCCCTCCACCCCCCCTTCCCCCTCCACCCCCCCATCCCCCCCTCCACCCCCCCTTCCCCCCCCCCGCCCCCCTCCCACCCCCTTCCCCCCCTCCAGGGGGGTGGCGACCGCGCCCCCCCCTTCCCCTTCCCCCCTCCAGGGGAGGCTGTCCCAGCCCCCCCCTTCCCCCCCGCCCCCCTTCCCCCCTCCTTTCCCCCCTCCTCCCCTCGACCCCGCCCCCACCTCTCCCTCCCCTCCTCGTCCCTTCCCTCCCGCCCCTCCGTCCTCTCCTTCTCCTCCCTTCCTGGCAGGAACCTTTCTCTCTCTAGTTCCTCTCTCTTTAAATTTTTTAAAAAAAATCTAGATAAAGAATTAATAAAAAAATTTGCAAGTACCTGGAAAAAGTTTGTAAGTTTGCTCTTTCTTACTTTCTTGCTCTTCCTTCCTTGCTTTCTTGATCGTCCTTGCTTTCTTGCTTCAATGAATGAAATGAGGGGAGAATGAATGAAGAAGGAAGACTATATATAAGAAAAATTAGGTTTTTCTCCTCCTCTCCTATTGGCTTTCCATTCCTCCCCTCTCTCCTATTGGCTTTTCATTTATCCCCTCTCCCATTGGCTCCCATTACTCCCCCTCTCCCATTGGACCCCCATCCCTCATCCCAATCTTCCATTAGCCCTCCTCCCATCCATTTCTTCTTCCTCCCCCATCGCCACCACTCCCATCCCACATTTCCACCACGTCCCATACTCCTCCCATTTCCCAAAATCCCATATTTCCCCATCTCACCCTCCTCTTTTTCATCCCCTATTAACTCCCCTCACTCATTTCACTCCCTTATTATCCTACTCCCCTATTACCTTCCCCTCTTCCATTCCATTCTTCCCTCCCCACTCTCACTTCCACTTCCAATTATTCACTTGCCATTTGAAAACTATTAATATATTATTATACTATTTGTTATACTTATTATCATACACCCCTATTACTTCCCTCTCCCATTCTACTCCTCCCTCCTCACTCCCACTTCCACTTCCCATTACTCACTTGCTATACACATTTGCAAACTATTAATATATTATTATATGATTTTTTATACTATTTGCAAACTTACATGTGGGCAAAATCACAGGTGTCAAAGCGATCCTATTGTGGTCATACAACAACTGTGCTTTTATTCAAGGTCGTATTTATCCTCATCAACAAGCTTATTTACTCAAGGTATGAAGTGCATAATTTGTGCACTAGGTGTTTACTTTGTTGTATCAAAATTGTTTGCCACACACACACACATATACACATACCGAGAATTTTCTAATATTATCGCATCTACATTTCTCCGATGGGCACAAAACTTTGTACACGCCTCAACCTATGTTGTATTGACTTGCATACAAAGTGGTGCACCCATCCCATAAGTACTTGTTTGGATAACACACCTCCAAACGTATTTTATGACGATTGTGCATAACACTAGGGACAAAATGGTATATAATGTGAGATCAACTATGCAAAGCATATCCAATGGACACAAGACTTTGCACGTTCCTCAACCTAGGCAGTATTGACTTGTGTGCAAAGTGGCATCCCCATTAGATAAGTACTTGTTTGAAAAATACACCTACGATCGTGTTTTTTGACAGTTGTACGTGACACCAAGGCCAAAAACGGTATTTAATACTCAATCTACCATGTAAAGCATATCCGATGGGCACAATACTTTGCACGTGCCTCAAAAGTGGTGGTATGGTATTCCATGCAAAGTGGAACGCCCATTCAATAAGTACTTTTTAGAATATCACACCTAGGACCATGTTTTTTATTGGTTGTTGTCCATGACACTAAGGCAAAAACACTGATTTATGCTTAATTGACAATGCAACGCAAATGCGACCATCACAATACTTTGCACACATCTCAACCTAGGTATTATTGACATACATGCAAAGTGGCGTGCCCATCCCATAAGTACTTAGTCGAATAACACATCTAGGACCGCGTTTTTTGACGGTTGTGCATGATACTAAGGCCAAAACAGTGTTTAATGCTTATTCAACAATGCAAAGCATATACGATGGGCACAATACTTTGCACACACCTTCAACTAGGTGGAATCGACTTACATGCAAAGTGGCACGCCCATCCCATAAGTGCTTGATCGAATAACATACCTAGCAGCGTGCTTTTTTACGGATGTGCATGACACTAGAGCAAAAATAGTATTTAATGCTCGATCGACCATGCAAAGGATATCCGATGAGCACAACACTTTTCGTATGCCTCAACCTAGGTGGTATCAAATGTTCTCAAAGATGCACACCCATCCGATAAGTACTTGGTCAGATAACACACCTAAGGGCGTGTTTTTTTGCGGATGTCCATATCACTGGGGAAAAAATGGTGTATAATGCGTGATCGACCATGCAAATCATATCTGATGGTGACAATACTTTGTGCGCACCTCAACGTAGTTGAAACAGACTTGCGTGCAAACTGGAGCCCCCATCCGATAAGTACTTTTTTGAATAACACCCCTAGGACCGTGTTTTTTCATGGTTGTGCATGACACTAAGGTAAAAACGGTGTTTTATGCTTGATCGACAATGCAAAGCATATCCGATGGGCACAATACTTTGCACACACCTTCAACTAGGTGGTATTGACTTACATGCAAAGTGGCACACCCATCCCATAAGTGCTTGATCGGATAACACACCTAGCAATGTGTTTTTTTACGGATGTGCATGACACTAAGGCAAAAATGGTATTTAATGCTCGATTGACCATGCAAAGCATATCCGATGGGCACAATACTTTTCCTATACCTTAACCTAGGTGGTATTGAAATGTTCTCAAAGAGGCACACCCATCCGATAAGTACTTGGTCAGATAACATACCTAAGGGCATGTTTTTTTGCGGATGTGCATATCACTACGGGAAAAATGTTGTATAATGCGTAATCGACCATGCAGAGCATATCCGATGGTGCCAATACTTTTCACAAATCTCAACGTAGTTGAAACGGACTTACGTGCAAACTAGAGCCCCCATCCGATAAGTACTTGTTTGATTAACACACTTAGGACCGTGTTTTTTCATGGTTGTGCATGACACTAAGGCAAAAACGGTGTTTTATGCTTGATCGACAATGCAAAGCATATCCGATAAGCACAATACTTTTCACACACCTTCAACTAGATGGAATTGACTTACATGCAAAGTGGCACGCCCATCCCATAAGTTCTTGATTGGATAGCATACCTAGCAGTGTGTTTTTTTACGGATGTGCGTGACACTAGAGCAAAAATAGTATTTATTGCTTGATCGATCATGCAAAGGATATCCGATGGGCACAACACTTTTCGTACGCCTCAAACTAGGTGGTATTGGAATGTTCTCAAAGGGGCACACCCATCCGATAAGTACTTGGTCGGATAACACACCTAAGGGCGTGTTTTTTTACGGATGTGCATATCACTCAGGAAAAAATGGTGTATAATGCGTGATCGACCATGCAAAGCATATTCGATGGTGACAATACTTTGCACGCACCTAAACCTAGTTGAAACGGACTTGCATGCAAAGTGGAGCCCCCATCCGATAAGTACTTGTTTTAATAAGTGATAGGCTGCTCCAGAAGATGTTGCCTCCACCAAATACCATGCCCGCATCAAGAGATGAAGCGAAAAAGATGCTAACATCGGTGGGTATGGATTATGATACCATCGATGCTTGCCATAATGAATGTATTCTCTTTCGTCGTGAGCATGGAGATTTGGCTAGTTGTCCGAAATGTGGGGAACAACGATATAGAGATGACTTGCAAGGTGAGCAGATACCGGTAAAGGTCTTGAGACACTTTCCCATCATTGCAAGAATACAGCACATGTTCCGATGCAAATCCATAGCAGAGTTGATGACATGGCATGCATCTCATCGGTCCACTGATGACACATTGAGGATTCCCGCAGATTGTGCAGCTTGGACGCACATAGATAATCAGTGGTTGGACTTTGCAAGGGAGCCATGCAACTTACATCTTGGGCTCGCCATGGACGGCGTGAATCCTTTCGGGTTATGCTTGACATCTTGGTCGACATGGCCCATAGTCGTGGTGAATTACAATATCCCACCATGGCTAACAATAAAAAAGGGACACCTCATGCTTACACTACTTGTGCCAGGGAAGTACAAGGCAAAAAATATGGACGTGTACATGGCAACTTTGATAGCAGAGTTACAGATATTATGGAGAGGAGTGCGGGTCTTTGATATTTCCAGAGCTCCTAGACATACCAATGATATTTTGGTCAGGGGTATCTTGATGTGGACCATGCATGACTACCTAAGATATGGAGAGTGTGCAGGTACATGGTTGTTTCTCTACATGTATAATATAGGATTATGCTTTTATGACTCTCTTTTGGCATGCATGTCTTATAGTAACACATTCATGCACGCGTGCACGACTTGTTACAAGTGGGTACCATGCTTGTTCTGTTTGTGGACCGAATTTGAAATCGCTTGCGCGATACTCCAAACATATGAGGAAAAATGTTTATGAAGGTCAGGCTCGATACCTTCCGCTCGACCATCTCGCACGTGGAGGTCAACTTGATCCACCACCATCATATTTAAAGGCAAGTGACTGGATTCAAGCTTGGAGGATGAATGGAGAGGAACATCCTCCTGGTATGAAGAGGCTATCGATCTTTCACGAGCTTCCTTATTGGGGTCAATTACAAATCAATCATCTCTTGGATCCCATGCATATCTTCAAGAATGTGGGGGCTACTGTTTGGGCACACTTCGTTGGTTCCAAAGACTCGAGAGGAGTGCGAGAAGACTTGCGTGCTATGAATAGGATGTCTCGTTTGTGGCCCCAAGTGCATGCTTCAGGAAAAGTTGTCCTCCCGAACGCAACGTGGATCCTCTCTATGAGGGAGGAGGCAACGATCAAGGTGGACATTGCCTCTTTTCAAACACCGACAGGGTACATGCGTTGCTTGAAAGGAGCATTTTCAAAGGACAATAAGCTTAGGGCTCAAGTCCCATGATTGGCACAAGGTCTTATAGGTATTCTAAGCTGTAGAATTAGTGTACCGATAATCGTGATGCATTAACATAATTATGATTATGTTATATTGTTGACATGACTTCTTTGTTGCTTTGATAGTTCATCCTACCAATTACAATTTAAGGGTGCTTACAAGAAGATGTTAGAAATGCTATATTCAAGATCAGTGGTATTGTGAGGTATGCTTACTATCAAATCGCATTGATTGCATTTTCTTCAATTTAAGCTGAATTATCTGTAAACTGATTATGAAAATATCTTACATGGGCATGTGAAATAGGTCGATATCTCAAAAAGATATCTCCATATCAAGCATCGAGAAGGCTAGGGTGGAATCCATCGAAGCCGTATGCTTGCTTGAGAAGCACTTTCCGTTGAGCATTATGACAACTCAAGTCCACTTGCTTGTGCACATAGTTGATGAGGTGGCTATTGCAGGTACCGTTCATAATCGGTGGATGTTTTTTCTCGAGTGGTTTATGAAAACTTTGAAGGGATTTGTAAGACAAAGAGCAAGACCAGAAGCAAGCATGGCAAAGGGATGGCTTGTGCAAGAGTCATTAGTATATATCACGGAGTTTCTTGCATCCACAGATCCTGATATGCCGCAAGCTTGGCATAACAAGGATGATGATCGCATCGTTGGCAAGGTTCCCCAAGGAAAAGGGATTGAAAGAAAGATGAGCAAAGAGCAAATGGAGAAATTCAATAAGTTTTGTATCCTCAATAGCCTGAGATGGAGAAGTGGATTGAGAGATATGAAGTGGCCAAAGCAGAAAGAATAAATGCAAGGACGAGGTTCAGAGTAATGTACAGGCGATCGCAACCATATCCATGGGATCTGGCTCTTCTCTGCACTCACATGTCACTTGATTGGCTACAACTGGCTCTACGTAAAGCCGAACGTGATGGAGAGACAATAAACAAGCACGAGCGAGAGTTATCATCTGGATGTATGATGCATGTACGTTTCTTACCTCTTGACGTAATTAAGTAATTATTTGTGGCAATATACGCTATAAAATTGATGCATCTTCATTGTTTTAATGATGCTCTTTTACAGTACAAAAAGTACAGTGTATTATGGTCATATGGACGACATTTTCACGTGGAACACATCAATTCAAAGAGAGTCACGTATGATTGTAGAGTCATGGCTAACTTCACACAAGATAGCCGAGCAAGTGCTTCGGATACCAATCTTCTCTCCTCACAGTTGGATTATTGTGGAACCATACGCGAAATCTATGAAGTTGATTTCAGATGATTTAGTATTTTCATTCTTGATGTAAAATGGTTTAGAACTATTTACAATGGTCCCCATGCGATAGTGATAAAAGATAGTAGCAGTTTCTTTGCAATAGACTTCACCAAACATTGGACCGATGAAAGTGATACTTTTGTTCTTCTCGAGCATTGTGAGCAGGTACATACTTATGATTTAATTAATCGAAGCTTTCATTTTTAAAGATCCATTGATACATGTACTTAAGCATAATTTCATATATATAATTGATGACATTTAGCACCCATCTTCAATATAGGTGGTTTTTCATTAAGATCATTCTGATCCAAGATGGTGGTACGTGATCCAAGTTGCACCACGAAGTAAGAAAAAGTTTGAAGATAGAGATGTGGATATGGAGATGCCACTACCAATGCCAGATCCAATTGATCCCGATGAATCTAGCGAAGAAGATGAAGATCACAATATGAGCCAAGAGGAAGACCGCATAATGACATTGCACGGGAGGAAGATGGAGATCACGATATTGAGGAACAAGACAACGATCATCAAGAATCACCACACTTTATTGAAGAAGATGATCAAGTACTTTTAGGTGAACGTACGATGCTAGAGTACGATGATGATATAGGAGATAAACTCGATATAGAGTTAGAGATAGACTTGTTTGGTGCGTTAGACTTGGCTCAAGATGAAACAGTTGATGTAAATGCTCTTCATTGATTTTTTTGATCTCAAACTTGGACATGAATATATGAGCTTCAAAGGCTTGATGTACATGCTCTCATACTTTTATTCTCTAAAAAGATTAAACATGTATGAAAATTTAAAAAAAATTATCATTGGAAAAAACTAACTTTTAAGGTCTATATGAGAAAAAAAGCTCTCTGTAAAACGTCGCTATAAAAAAGTGTCTCAGTGTCGCTATATAGCGACACTTACAATTCTGATAAACATCGCTGTATAGCAACTTTAGAAATCATCGCTATATAGCAACGTTTGTCTAAAGTCGCTATATAGCAACGCTTTACGAGACGCGCTTCCAATACCGACGACTAGCATCCTGCGCGCGCTAAACGTCGGTACTTAAACGTCGCATTAGGATCCGTGTGTAGTAGTGACCTCCCTTTAGGTTCACCTTTATTCACCTAAGCATCTTGCAAGAGAGCTAAATGAATGCTTAAGAAAGCCTGAATAAGTCGTTGGGTTTAGTAATGGCAAAGTAAGAAGCAAGCGATAGTGGTCTTATCTCCCACACTAGTAGTGTCTAGAGGATCCACCAAAGCTACATATGAAACAACCTGGCTAGATGGCTTCTTTTAGAGATTGAGATACTTTCTAAAGACCCTAATGTTCTCTATTCTGATCGTATGATTCTGATCGTATGATAAACATACAACTTCCAAAGAACCTTGTCTTTCATGCTAGAACAAAACACATTGAAGTGCATTATCGCTTCATTCATGAGAAAGTTCTTGGTAAAGACATTGACTTGGTACATTGTTTGACACAAGAATAGGTTGTTACCATAGTATCTTGGCCTTGGACAATTGAAACTTTCTTTTTTTCCCATGGATGGACAATTGAAACTTAAGAGGGAGAAGTGAAGATTAAGTTATATAGCTTTGTACATACTATTTTTGCTACGTTCATTTTTGCACTCTTGTGAGAGAACAGTGGTCATTGCCGAAGGGGTTAACACTTTCAGACATAGATAAATAGTTCTTTGTTGTATGTACGGATGCGAGTGGTACCTCAATTGGGGCAGTGTTGATGCAAGGAGGGCATCCCATTGCTAATGAGAGTAGAAAGCTTCAAGGGGCTGAATTGAAATATATCAAGTATGAGAAGGAGTTACTGGTAGCTTTGAAGTTATGGAAGCATTATCTATATGGTTCAACTTTCAAGATTAAGACTTACCATCAAAGTATCAAGCACTTGTTTTCTCAACCCTTTGTTTCTTCAAGGCAAATCAAATGGTCTAAATATATTCAGTCCTTTGGGCAACCAAATATTGAATATTAGCCAAGAAAGGAGAATTTAGTAGCTGATGCTTTGAGTGGACAGCCCCAAGTTAATCACATTTCTATGATTAAGGAGAAATCATTAGGAGTGATGGTTGAAGCTTATCCTTTAGATGAGGACTTTGCTGAAATTTATGGGAAGATTCAATGTAACGAGGTCGGGGGTTTATAAGCTTATTTAATTGTGGGATTGTTGGGGTGTGCCATATGTGTACCCAAAACATTTCGGTGTCTAGTCATGAGTGAGTTACATGTAAGTCCATAATCTGGACATAGAGGCATTAGAGGGACCACTGATAATATTGAGAGGCCTAAACTTTGCAAAGAAGTTTCAACCTTTTTTCAACAATGTGACGTATGTCAGTGCATTAAATCTGACACAAGTAAGACTATTGGTCATTACCTTTGCCTATTCCCTCTAAAAGGTGGGAACACATTATAATGGGTTTTGCGTCAGGTTTTCCCAGGGTTGGTGGTCAATTTGAGCAAATTTTCACTATTATAAATAGGATGAGTAAATAGGCTCATTTTATTCCATGTAAAAAAGAGTTGTCTGCTCCTGAAACAGCAAGGTTATTCACTAGGGGAATCTTTAGGTTACATGGGTTACCAAAATCTATTTTATCTGATAATGATGGCCATTTCATTAGCAACTTTTAGGTAGCCCTATTAGAGAATCTCAGAACCAAACTAAAATTTACTACATCCTTCCATCCTCAAGGAGATGGACAAAGTGAGAATGCCAATCAAACCATAATTACTTTACTTTGAGCTTATGTCCATGACCAACCTAGGAGGTGGCTAGAGTTCTTCCCATGTTATAGTTTGCTTATAATAACACTGTACATACTTCCACCAAGAAAGTGCCATTTGAAATTATGTATGGGCAATGTTTACCCACTCCAATAACACACTTGAGGGAGCCAAGTTTTGCTACTAGTAACCAGTTTGTTACAAGTTTTTGAGTAGGTAAAAGAACATATTAAGAAGGCCCAAGTTGAACAATCCAAGGCAGCCAATAAAAAAACAAAAGAAGTTTATTACATGAAGATTAATAAAAGAAGAATCAAGTTAGTGAGAGGAAGTACAAAACATGTCAAGTTAGCATCGAAGTTTTATGGTCCATTTCAGATTTCATGCGAGCAATTTGAAGAGGTACCATGGCGATACTTCTGTGTTTTTGGATACTCAGCATCAAGAAGAACGTGAACTTGAAAATGGGACTGAAGTTCTTACTCCGAAATAGATTGTGTACCATAAAGAGAAGAGTACTCGTGGAAAGAAGACATATATGTATTTATTGAAGTTTAAAAACCCGCCAGGTAGTGATGCACAATGGATGGAAGAAGATTTCTTTACAGATTTTCCACAGATACTCGCAGATTATCTCGGGGGGGTCACTCATCATATGTAACCCTATCACGTGAGTTCAACAGAAGGATATTTTTTATTTCTAAAATTTACATAAATAAATATACATAAGGGACTATTTAAAATAGTTTTGGAAAAAATTTACAGATTTGTATAGAAAAGGGGTACATTTTATTAATGAAAAAATTTACAGATAAGGGATTTTAAATATAGGCCTTGAACGCACGTGATATAGAGGGTTTATACATAGTGACCCCCCTGAGCAGATTATAAAGAGGCGATGCAATTACAGATAGAACAAGAGAAAGTGCATGTAAGAGAAGGAGACAAGCAATAATCCAGAAGAGGACTTCTGCTCATTCAAGCAGGAGGGAGTGTCATGACAATAGAAATGATTATCTAGTTAATTAATAGTCATTAGAACCTTATTGTTGTTAGGCGCTAGTTTGATAGTGCGATTATATGTTTGTATTTATGATTGATCAAGCGATGTATATAGCACCGGATTAGTAATAAAGATGTGCACACATGTGTCTAGGTCCTAGGGGCAACAATCTTAGGGGAATTGGAAAGGGAAGGGTGCATTAGAGTGCATTGAATGGTAGGTGCATGGGTCATAGGATAAGAATAGGTGTAAATGGGAAGATGGAACTTGAGTGATCTCAAGGGACATTAATGAAAGGGTATCACCCTTTCATTGTGAATCTCACGTAGCATTCTCTCTACCGTGCATTGCATTCATCTGCCATCTCTCTCCCATCTTGCATGTAGATCAAAATAGAAACAAGTACTATCACGAGGGCACTCTTCCCCATTGAAGGGCCAATTGGATTCGAATTCTACATGCATTGCACACATTTGCATTCTCAAAATTTCTGGTTCTTCACATGCTTCCCATGTGGCATCCCCATGCTCTCATGATTTACTGTATGCCCATGTGGTAGCCCAAATATGCCCAAGTCCACCTCCCCCATTGGCCTCCTTTGCATAATCATCCTCCTTAAACCCTTTATACTGTGTAGCATTCATATCTAGTGCATCTACAACTTGTTGTCCATCAACATTCTGATCGTTAAAAGAAGATCCTCAAGTAATGATTGTCTATCATGAGAGGATTGAAGCTCCCCTTCCCAATCTTCATTATTGTATGACATATTTACTGAGTTCTCTTGACTGCAAATCAATTAGAGCAAGTAATACATGCACCAGAGATTGCCATGGGCTCACCCTGAGCCACCAACTCAATATGTAATATGTTACTACCCTCGTCCGAGATCCAAGGTACGGGGGGACAAGGTCCATATATAATATGCATTGATTTCCTTAAAAAATTTCAAATATGAAAGGGAAAATATGAAAATACAATGTCTCACCTCCCACAAACTATAAGGTATATACCTTGAAAAATATGCAAGATTTTAATATTGGTACATATTTTCATAATATGTGAGGCCCAAAGGGGGGGGTCTTTTGGAAGAGGGGGGGTAAAACAAAAAATACACTAAAATATGAAAACCCATCTCCTTCCAAATTAGTGTAACTTTTTCATGTGTTACCCAAATTTCAAGGTGTAAAGATATATTGGAAGCTCTTTTAGTGTAGAACACAACCATGTTAAATTGAATAATTTCTACTCATGGCATTTTGTTAAATTCATCTCATACTCAAGATTTTATAGGTTTTCTTACTAAAGGGAGTTGGCCCCCCACGTGTCTCACCTCCTTAGAGAAGACGATGATATCCCAAAAACGAAGCCATGAAACTAGCATTCACTATCTACCAAAGGGCAGTTGAACAATAACTTGCAATCACAATTAGATCAACTCAGCAAATTAGCACATAAAGTCATAGCAAAGGGAGCTAGATCTCCCCTGCACCAATGCAAAGACACAGATTCCCCCAAACTTTAGAAACCCTTTCGGCATTTCTTTATTTGATTGGGAATCCGTGAAAAATAGCCTACACAAAGGTTACAATTACTTTTGCATCATAGACATTCCATAACCCATTTGGCATCAACATCCAAAGCATAGCGTTTGCTATACATAGCTCTCCTATCTTATCAATAAGCATCCATTTCTGTCTCAGAAAGCTTGCACATAGCCTTGAACTATTATGAGCAGCACACTCTTGGCCACACAGTTCCTCACGGCCATGCCCACACAACCACCTAGTTGCTTAGAATAGAGAGAGGGTATAGACAAACACTTCCAGCATCAAGCGGATCTTGAAAAAGAAATAGCCCTCCTGTCTATGTGCTCCAGCAAACTGGCCATTCCAAGATATGAGTCTTTCACCTTGAGCTCCGCCACACCATGCCACTAAGGGAGGGAGAGAGAGTATTACTCTCCAAGAATTCTGCTCCACTAGCTTGCATTGAAAGAGAATATCTCTTTGTCCTCTCGAGAACAAGAAAAGAGACGAAGTGGCTCTCTATGATCAGGCCCATCGACCACATGAAGGGAGAGGGAATGGGTCTCTACTCTACCAATACATGCAACCAAAGGATCTCATGCGACGAGAATACTTCGTCCTACCCACCAGTGCGACGTAACTGGTCCTAGCCCTTAGCCAATACTCATGCGATGCCCCATAGATTCCCTGCTTTGTGTTTTTCCAAGAGTCATACCACTCCTCCAAGGCGTCTGATCCAAGGATAACACCCGTGCTACACCCCCCAAGAGCCCCCTCCCTTCTCTGCCAAGAGGCCCTAATGTGAAGCTCTTGTGTTTCATCAAAGTCCATGCGACGTGATGTGTCTATGTTTTGGAAAAAAACATGTGACATGAAGATCTTGTATTTTACCAAAAGCCACGCGATGTGATGATTCTATCTTTTGCCAAAATCCAAGTGATGTAAAGATTCCAATCACCGTGCTCATTTCCAATCGAATAATACACACATTGAATTCCTTGATTAGAATCCTACCACATGGCAGATTTCTCATGCCCCCCTCTTTACCACTTATTAGCCTTTGGGCACATTTAATTCCTAGGGGGCCTTTGTGTTGGATTAGGGTTGCCAACCTCCCCACCTTTGAACCTCGAAATGAGGAGTGCATGGGGGGGTGGATGATAGGATAATAGAGAAGATCATGGGGATGCCACATGGGCAATAGACAAAGAGACGAAGTACTTGGAAGAGGAGAGCCGCCATGGAGGGAAAATATGATAGAGAAGATTCCAGAGGCTGTCCATGCTTGGAGAGGATAAGACTACACAGGGAAACCAGCAAGCAAGGGTTGTGTGGCTAAGAGGATGATGTCACTATAGCATGGGATCTCTACAAAGGGTTGCATATAGATGTACAAGCAGTTTGGAGCAGCTCTGAAATTTTGCAAGAGCGAGAATGATGGTAGGCACAATAGTTTGTGGATGCTATGGGTCCATATGGGCCTGGTTTATGGGCATATAATAGGGCTAGAACAACTTGGGCCAGTGGTTAGAAGCCACATAGCCAAGTAGGTCAGCAAAGGTCCCCACCTAAAGCCATGAGGGGCATTTATAGCCCCCAATTGCTAGTAGGGGGGATTGTAGTTAGCTAGTAGTTGTTGGTGGGTGTGACATTTTGAAGGGGGTTCAACCTCCATAAAAGGGGGAGTCTTGGGGCCTCCAAAGGCATCAATTGGATCAGTCACAAAAGAGTAGAAAGGAGCAACAAGACTAGTAGTAGCAGTTGGTCCTATTACTAGGAGGTGAACTGAGATAAAGAGGCTGTAGACTTAGCTCAAAAGGTGATCCCACCTAAGCTAGCTACTCGGGCAACTCAAGGTGGAGGGGTTCATTGGACAAAGACTCTACATAAGCTTATAGGAGCACGTGGGCTCAGGGATCTACAAGCACCAGGCAGATAGTAAGGTGTTTTTTTGTAAGATCGAAGGACCACGGTTTTGTGGGACTCCGCATCTCTTTTGTATTGTGTGGATGGATGGAAACATATGACTTTTGCTTCAAGATTTGACTTTGATGCACTGCATATTTACTAGCTCTTGCACACACATCTATGGTTTTGAAAAACACACAAGTTACGAAGTTTCAGTCCGTAGTGAAAGACTTCCGCATGTAATTCTTGGGCTCGTCTATCTACTGCGAGATATCTTCTAGTGGGATTTCCATTTTCTAACATGGTATTAGGGCCCTGACAAAGTTTATGTGAAGTGGAGCTTGAAGGCAAGGAACTTTCTCAAGGACGAGCTTGATTCATTGTCAGAGGAATTAACTTGGTTCATCTCCTAGAAATAAGCCCAACTGTTGCTAGTTCACCTCCTAGAATTAGCTTGGTTCACCTCTTCAAGAGGTGAGTCACCATGGAAGGTAGATCTGGCAAAGGAGCTTCGAGAGGCTATCCATGCTTGGAGAGGATAAGACTGCACAGGGAAACTAGCAAGCAGGGCTACATGGTCAAGAGGATGATGGCACTATGGCACACGATCAGTACGGAGGATTGCAGATCTATAGATGTACAGATAGTCTGGAGCAGCTCCCAAGGTCTACAAGAGCTTGGTAAGAGGCAAATTAGAGACCGGTGGTAGGCACAATAGGTGTGGATGTTATGGGTCCATATGGTCCTAGTTTGTGGGCATCCAATAGGGCTGGAACAGCCTACACCGGTGGCTAGAAGCCACGTGGCCAAGTAGGTCAGCAAAGGTCTCCAACTAAAGCTGTGAGGGGCGCTTATAGGCCCCCCCCATCCAATTGATGGTAGGGGAATTCTAGTTATCTAGTAGTTGCTGGCTGGTGGGCCATTTGGAAGGGGGTGCAAGCCCTATAAAAGGGGGAATCATGGGGCCCCCAAAGGCATCACTTGAAGCAGCCATAGAAGAGCAGAAAGGAGCTTCAAAACCAGTAGCAGTTGGTCCTATTACGATGAGGTGAACCAAGCTAAAGAGCCTTTAGACATAGCTCAAAAGGTGCTTCCACCTAGGATGACTACCTGAGCAACAAGGTGGAAGGGATCAATGGACAAAGAGTTTACATAAGCTTATAGGAGCACGTGGGCTCAAAGGTCTACAGGTGAAAGGCATAGTAGTAGGACAATTTTTTGTAGATCAGAGCACCACGGTTGTTGGAGGTCAACATCTCGTGATGTCCCTAGAGACAGGGCCTTGCTTGTGGGTGTGCCTGCCTAGTGAGTGAGGATAGTGTAGAGAGTTAAGGCCTATGTTGTGGGTGTGCCCAGCCCCCATGAGAGTAGGTTAGAGTGGCTTTCCAAGGCCTCTTGCATGTTGCTACGGAGGCCATGGAGGTCCCCAAGAGGGGTGTGGAGGAGTGTGGCCAGATATTCCATGTGGGGCTGCAAGGATGCGCTGCCACATGGGTAGCACATGTGCTACCATGTGGGCAGTAGACAAACAGAAGAAGTACTTGGCTGAGGAAGTACCTGGTAGTAGAGGAGAGCCAAACAGAGGTAATACGTGGAAGAGGAGAGCCATCATGAAGGATAGATCTAGCAAACAAGTTTCCAGGGGTTGTCCATGCTTGGAGAGGACAGGATTGCAAAGAAAACCAACAAGCAAGGGCTATGTGGCCATGAGGATGATGTCAAGAGGGCAATGAAATCATTTATACTTCACAAGCTTCTACAAATGGAAATGTGACCTACACGTACGGCTTCAGATCATAGTGAATGATAGCTTCCGAGCACTCATGATGCAGATAGTTATATGAAGCATGCCTGATTCCTACTGCAATCTTCCATCTCGTGCTCCAATTGAGATCGTAGCCTTGATTTCAAGCTAGAATATGTCAAGATCCCGCATCCTATGCCCTCATTATCCTTTTCCTTGCTTGGCAACTTTTGGGTTGATTCCTATTTGAGATAGATCCATTTGTATTAGTTGAGACCATGTTTGCTCAAACTTCATGTTGATCTACTCACCTTGCTGCTGCGTTGTAACTTGTGTGTCCAAGCATCTACGATAAGGTCCATGTATAAGATTGTCAGAGTGCAAATCCTCGAGATTAGCAAATGATCCTGCGACGACAATGTTTGAAATATCAGATTGCAAGGAGGATACAAAGAGTGCGCACTTTTCTTTATTCGTTGATCTTCATGCTTGCTTATAGAAATATCCTGCGTGGCTTGCCATGGGTTTTACATTCGTATGATCTATGTAAATGATTATAAGCATCCTACTTTGAAAATGCTAACAAGTTCGGATCTCGCAAGCTATGAGATAGGATCCTTGACTCTTCCTCTCGTTATGATAAGCAAATGATCTCTATTAATGATAATAGGTATCCTCCTTTTCCAAATAGTTACAAGTTGGGATCTCATGAACTATGAGATAGGCCAATCTCATAACAGAGTCATCAATGAGCTAGTGGAAGTATTAGGACACTAATCTTTGGATCTTCCTCTTGTAATCAAATATGATAAGAATCTTTTTCTCTCTTAAGGAGAGAGGTTTGGGGGGAGGACGATTGGAGAATTCTCTATCGTTAGATTAGAATGGGTTGAATTGAACATTGTGGGCCATTGGATGCAAATTGGAAGTTTTTTTAAGAAAATCTGCTGAAAATTTAATGCTTTTTTTGAAAAACGTATTGGGAAACGTTGTAGAAATGGTAGTTAGCATAGTTTGCATGGAGCATGTAGTTTCCATGCAAATCATTTGATCTCCACAGCCATCCTTTGGTCCTTTGGTGTTTTTGGCCCTCTGTGCTCCTCTGCGTGTCCACAGAGTCAACGCTCATTGCTAAAGCGTGAGTTTCAACTAACATCTCTTTCTATTCACCCACCAGCCACTCCTCACCCTCCGTCCTTCCCTACAACCTCCTCTCTCTCTATGTTGATGCCACCCTCTCATCTCTCTTAAGAGAGTTGTGTGTTGCAGTCTAATCTTAGTGATGTTTTCATAGATGCTTATTCTGGCACTCATCTCTCCCTTGAGAGTTGTGTGTTGCAATCTAAAGTTAGAGATGTTTTCAAGCACACTTATTCTGGTACTCATCTCTCTCTTGAGAGTTATGTGACGTAGTCTAAGTTTGATATCATGCAATGTGCTCATAGACACTTAGCCTGGCACTCAACTGTCCCTTGATAGTTGTGTGTTGCAATTGAAGACTAGTGTTAGATGTGAAGACCACAGTTAGTCAAGGTTACACACTTATTTTTGTGATTTGATTTTCTATAGTCTGTTACATGAGTTGAGCTTGAGTTGAGAGGTTATACCTATGTCATTTTTAAAATTTCTTGCATTGTTAATTGTTATGGCTTAATTAAATTTTTATCGCACCTAGCACATAATTCTTTTTTGAATATTGTGTTGCAGCTTATTGCATATTAGATGGCTCATGCCGGTGAGAAGAGGAAGTTTCAGCATCTATCTCAGTAAGGCTTAGAGAAAGGTGCTAAATAATGAGAATGTACACTTCTTAATGAATGTTGATCAGGACAATGGTGAAAGCGGTGTACAAAATTTGGCTCGGACAACAGTAGAGTGTGGAGTGAGGATCTTGCGTGAACGATATCCAAATGTATTGCCAATAGAGTCTATAGATCAATTCATGCACCACTTCACCTTTCCAAAGAGTTGATGATGCCTTAGTCAAATAGCCGAGACATCACCTCCTGTGACATGAAGTGGGTGGGTCCTGCTGTAGAAGCTAGGGTCACGCACATTAAGAATGTGTGGCGAGGTTTCAAAGGTAAAGGAGCTGCCTCGTCCCCCCTTCCATTAGTGCACCCATGCCCCCAAGCATAACGGGTGGGGAGGTGGTGGAGGAGCTTGAGGAAAGTTGTGACAGAGAATTAGGAGAAGTAGAGTTTTATAGGGGTCAAGTGAGGTTTTTTTAATTTTTTAGGTTTTTTTAGTTCTTTTAGGTTCACTATAAGTAGAACGTTCTTCATTCTCTCTTTCATTCAAAGTTCATTCTTTCACACTCCACGCTTGTCTCCTCTCATCAACCTATTGCGAAATTCTCAAAATTTTCAAAATGTTGCAAGAGGTGAGTTCATTTCCAACCTATTGCGTACGGAAGAACTTCTAAGAATCAAGTTTTTGAAATTTTGATTTTTTTTTTCAAATCCGATTCTTTTCTCAAAAACCTGTTGCGTATGCAACAAATTCAAAAAACCATCTTCTGCATTAAATCTTTTTTCCCACAAATTTCCCTCTCTACCTCTAACTCTCACAACCTATTGTCACAAATTTCTCTCAAACTCAAACTCTCCCAGCCTATTAGGCATGCAATAATTTTTCAAAAAAAAAAAAAGAAAACAATCTATTACAAATTTCTCTCTCAACCTCAAAACCACTCAAATACAACAACTTCAAAACAAAATTTAACCATAAATCTCTCCAAAAACTCTTCTCACGACACTTTATTAATATGAGAAATCCATTTATATTATTTTTACTCCAGAATATAATAAATTTTTATTAACTAATGTTAAAATATAATTTTGCTAAAAATATATATTATTAATCTATAAATTAATATAAATATTATATAATTATTATATAAATATATATTATTAATATTATATGTTAATAACATTTAAAATTATATACTTTACATACTAATAACCTTAAAAATTTAAAAATATAGTTAGTTAAAAAAATATATTAATTAAAAAATATAACAATGAAAATATTTTTGAAAGGGAGGTCTTCTAGCATATGTGTTTTATATAATACTTATTCTTCAAACAATGAAGAATTAGTGAATGTATTTGTAAGCTAGTTGTAAATATGAAAATCCTCTACAATATGTAACCTTTCTAATGGGTGTCCAAAATTTAAAAACTTACACCCTAAATCTTAAATCCTAAAGTTCCCTAAATCTTAGGTTATACAATATAAGCTCTTAAACTTATATAACAGTTCTAATCCCTAAACCCTAAACCCTAAACCTTAAACCCTAACCCTTATACCTTAAATTCTAAAACCTAATTTCTAGATCCTAAACCCTAGATTCTAAACTCTAAGCTCATGACCTTATATACTAAACCCTAAATCCTAAACCCTAAAACAATAATCATAAACCCTAAACCCTAAATGCTAAATCTTAAATCCTTAACCCTAAACCTTAAACCCTAGATTCTAAACCCTAAACCCTAACTCCTAAACCCTAAACCCTAAAATCATAATCATAAACTTGAAACCCTAAACACTAAATCTTAAACCCTAAGCCCTAAATCCTTAACCCTAGATACTAAACCCTAAACCCTAAAACCCTAACAAAATACAACCAAAATTTAATGATTTTTTTCAATTTGTGCAATAGGTTTGATATATCCCCAACCTGTTGCACATGGAACAGGTTAATGGTGCACCCAACCTTTTGCAAAAATCAAGGAATTTTCTTGATTTGTGCAACAGGTTGGGGGATATATCCATCATGTTGCACAAATCAAGAAAACTCCTTGATTTTTGCAAAAGGTTGGGTGTATTCTTAACCTGTTGAGCGTGCAACAGGATATATCAAACATATTGCACAAATAAAAAAAATTCATTAAATTTTGGTTGTATTTTACGGTTAGGGTTTAGGGTTTAGGGTTTAGTATTTAGGGATAAAGATTTAGGATTTAGGGTTTAAGATTTAGAGTTTAGGATTTAGGGTTTTGGGTTTAGGATTTAGGATTTACTGTTTAGGAGTTTAGGATTTAGGATTTAGGGTTTAGGGATGAAATGTTTAAAGTTTAGGATCTACGGTGGTTAAGATGTTTTGGTATTAATTGTTTAAAGTTTAGGATCTAGGGTTTAGGTTTAATGCCTCTCGTGCTAGTTTTGATATAAAAGTTATTAAGTAATAATAAGATCAATGATTATTTATTGTGTATTCTTTTGAGTTGCTAATCTATTTTTGTACATAAAACAATATTCACCCTAACAAAGGGTAGGGATGTGGTGTTATATAAAAAGAATGAAGTGGTGGCTTTTGGACAAATTCATAGTCTTGATCCTATGAATGTGTGTCATTTCCAACCTTGTGGTGAGAGAAGATGTGTAGTGATAATCACCAACGTTGTAAATCCTGAAGTACATTTAAAATATCCACATGGAGACTTTGAAACATTGGGAGATATCTTACAATGTGATATATTTGATATGCAAGCACACCGAACACTCTAGGACCAACACGAAATTGTTCCAAAGACATACTTTCAAGATATCAAGAAAACTAATTTTGAGGGGGAAAAAGTAGAGATGTTATCTTGCTCCGGAGAAGTTTTAGCAATTGGCATCTTTAAGGGCTATGCTCAGAGTTTTCTCTGTATAGTGGAGATAATTAAGTTGACTAGTGTAGGTGTCATTCAAAATGCAATGGATAGTACTTCACATCTAGACGTCCATAATACTACGTCTCATCTACAAGTTCATAGTACTTGTAAATGGGGGTTAGCTTTCTTGAAATCAAGTTTGCTCAAAACAGTTTCCTTCAATGTCATGGAAGACACAGCAGAATATTATCAGAAGAAAAGGACTATAACACAAATGGGATCCAAATTGATAAGAAGCTATAGTAGTGATCAAGAGTATCATAGTGGCATGCTCACAGGTATTGAGGACATTATAGTAATAGATGCTGATGCAAAAAAGGTTAGATGAAGATTCAAGGGAAATGGATTTGAGGTTTGATGGTCTTACAACTGGAAAACGCAAGACACTATTTACAAAAAGAAAGTATGTGAGTGTGAAGAGGCGAAGAATCATGGCATCAATTCTAGAACCAAAGAGACATGTAATGTTATCTGAGGAGAATATGGAAAGGATGCTTATGCGAGTTTGTTGCAAGAGACTTTGCATTAGAAAAGTTGGGAAAGATGATTGTGCAGCCATACTCCTTGGTATTTGGAGTAAGACAACGCCTAATAGACATAACTATCTTCTTCAAGAGTTTTCATGCTTTCTTCATCAAGGCATTGATTTGAGCACAAGACACTGTAAACCTGGATTGAAACCCATGGTAAATGGGAGACCCATTTGCAATCAAGGATATCAATGGTTAACTGGCCTATCACATGGCACATAGGGCAGAGGTGAAAGAAAAAGTGGTTCATACATTTCATGGAAATACCTACAAGCTTAAATGCCATGGAAGCACTATAAATGCAACCGCAACATTAAAGCAAGTTCTCAAAGACCATGCATTACCACAGCCTCACCTTCAACAAACAATGCTAGATGGACGTGTCCTCGAGGGGTTCACTATGTATAAACCCTCTATATCACGTGCGTTCAAGGCCTATTTCTAAAATCCCTTATCTGTAAATTTTCCATTAATAAAATGTACCCCTTTTCTATACAAATCTATAATTTTTTTCCAAAAGTATTTTAAATAGTCCCTTATGTATATTTATTTCTGTAAATTTTAGAAATAATAAATATCCTTCTATTGAACTCACGTTGGATGGACAAAAGTAGTAGAGCCTAACCCGCCTTCACAGCCACACTCATCCACGTTCAAAACACCCGAACAACACAATCACAAGGCAAAAGGCATCCATTCAACATCATTGTCTCTACATATACCTTCTGATACAACTCACACTCTGGCCACACTTCTCCGGAAACCAGACAACCTTAGAAGGAAACCCACTGGACTACACAGCCCAACTCAAGCTCCTACTGATGACTGGGCTTAAGCTCACAAAGCATTCGGATTCATACTGCATCCAATCCCACAACTCACCGAGCAATCACCCACAAAGTGACCACAGTCATAAATCTTTTATATCTCCTCAAAGATCATCAACAAGCACTAATAATGATGCAGCCCGCCATTCCTTGCTCATCTCTACCTTCAAGTTAAAATAGCTACCTCGGCTATTCTCTTGCTCACTCTATCTTCAAGTTAAAATAGCTACCTCGGCTATTCTCTTGCTCACTCTATGCCCACCTCATGCAATGAAATCTCTTTGTAGCTTCTCTATTCACGGTGTACACTAGTCACCCATGATTCTTCAGCTCACACAGAAGAGGTCACAACCAAACAAACTAGTAGCATCCTAGTGAAGGAAACAGTCGACCTCACCCTCAACCTTAGAGCTCGCCATAACATCCCTCTTCCTCTAACAAGAATCCACACGCATAGTTGAGACCACGGCTTCTCCTACCCACAGTTGCATGTTCAAACAACAGCCACCCTACTTTCGAATAACCTTGCTCAACCAACTACAACAGATCATCATCTCTAGAAACCTCCAACGCTAAGGTCTTCTCAGCATCTCCTGACATCTGCTTAGCCATAGCCTTTCTACAGTCAGCCTTGAAGTGAGCATGTACCTCGAAATATAGTCAGCCCCTGTCGTTCTCACACCCTTCACCATCCAGTTATGGAAGGAACTCCTCCTATTGCGAGCTCCCACACCCCTCCTCTTCCAAGACCTTCCATCCGTAAACCAGTTCTCGGCTTCTCCTATCGATGGCAATCTCCATTCACGACCCCCTTTCTATCTGCGACGGCCTTCTTCTCCTAAAGTCTTCCTTTTGCTTCTAGTGTCGCCTTCATCGAGAAGAGCCTCTTCTGCTCCACGAAGCATCCGCATCCGCTCTAGCCTCTCCTTGTTCACGTATATCCCTCGCTTCCCTCCAAAACCATGCTTTCGCGATTCCTCACAGTCTTCATCGACTGCTCTCAGAACTCCCACACCTGTTACTTCCAGTCCATGCCCGCTCCTCGATTTCTGCTTCTTCCTCGAGCTCTCGTCCTCGCCACTGTTGGCTGCTGTCCTCTCATCTCCTTTTACGAACCCATTAATAGCTCTCGCCTTCAACGAACTCGCGTTGCCTGTGGTCCAAAATCCTCCAGCTCACAGAGCTTACAATGCTCCCGTATCCTCCCTCCGGTGCTCTCCTTGTCGTCTAAGATCCTCCGGGTGTCCACCACCCTTCACGAACTCACAGGCTCCCTCCTGTGGTCGTTGCAACCCCCTCGACAAGCAGCAGCCCCTCCTCACGTAGCTCCTCCCCCAGGACCCCGATATCCTTCCTCTGGCATGCTTCTTGCAGTCGCCACCTCGCCATCCAGAACCTCCTCGCCATCCAAAACCTCCTCGCCTCGTCCTCACGTAGCCACCTGCATGGATACCTTTTTTGATTATAGCCACGTCAGCTTTTACTTTTTCACCACTTTCCCACTCTTTCTTTCAAATTATACCAAGGCAATTAGTGCCTATACTCAACCTTAGGCACTCCACCTTTGCACATATCCTGCTAACCATCATGTAGTACTCAGTTCCCCACAGACTATCACACAACTATGAAGAGTACATGTCATCCCACAACAAAACCCCGTCACACTGCTCTGGATTAGCTTGGTGCTCCTTCACTGCACTTCATTATCTCCCAGAGTCCCTGTAGAAGTGTCTTCCATCTCAAGACAATATATCATCAGTGTGGAGTCCTTCATGAGAGTATCCATAGCTCATTTCCACAACCAACTAGCTATATACATAGCTATGCACTCACCCAACAACATGCAACAAGTGAAAAATATTTTTCCATTTTTATCCACACAACGTGATAGGGTTACATATGATGAGTGACCCCCCCGAGGACGTGTCTAATGTCAACAACGTCTTCTTTTGGGAATGACAAAGAAGGTTGTCCTAGAAACTGTCAATAAAACTTTAGAAGACAAAGACGAGAGCATGATTTCTCAGTCAACCTTGTATAAAATTTGGCGTAAAGATTTTTTCCATTTCAAGACACCATCAAAGAAAAGGATATCAAAATGTAAGACATGTGATGAATTTAAAAATGCCATTGAACATAGTAAATGTGAGTAGCAGTGAGGAAGATATATGGTGATCAATCCATTTACGTCATGTGCAAGCTCGGGGGGGTCACCCATCATATGTAACCCTATCACGTGAGTTCAACAGAAGGATTTTTTTTATTTCTAAAATTTACAGAAATAAATATACATAAGGGACTATTTAAAATAGTTTTGGAAAAAATTTACAGATTTGTATAGAAAAGGGGTACATTTTATTAATGAAATTTTCTACAGATAAGAGACTTTAAATATAGGCCTTGAACGCACGTGATATAGAGGGTTTATACATAGTGACCCCCCCGAGTGTGCAAGATGCTCAAAAGTTGTATGCTTCTTCGAGAGAGGAAGCTATTTCACATGTCGATAAGTCCATGTGCATCACCATTGATGGCAAGGACCAGAATACAACAACTTTGCCATGATGACTTGGCTCTATCAAGCCATGAGCCATAGTTATAGATAAGTCTAAGGTGGAGTTCAATGCAATATATAAGGTTGTCAAGAATGATCCATTTTGTTGGGATACAAACCATACGAGGAAATCCCATTGCCATATTTTACTATGTTGGTTTCATGTGAAGAAGGCATGGGTGGAGCACTTACTACCCAAAGTGCCTAATGGAATTAAGGATGAACTGTATGCAACCATAAGGAGAATTTCGTATTGCACAAAGATACAAATATGATCATGGATCTATTGCTCTCTTGAGCGAAGTTAGCCTACTATTCAAAGTAAGAAGTCAGCGGCTTGAAGAGAATTGGTATCACGTGTGCTTGCAAACCATGTATTGTGATTGTTTAGATGTAGACAAAACTTGCAAACACATACGTGGGGTGAGGATGGTTGTCCAAGAAAGTTTTTCACATCTACATCGTTTATTACCAATCATTGACAATATTCACATGTTGGTTAAAGATGAGGATCACATGCAGCATGATAATCGCATACATGATAACTTCTCTGAAGACTTGATTCATGAATTGAATGCAGAAATCACAAACACGTCATCAAAGGAGGAGGTATTACATATGCTTGGGCAACTCAGGAGTAACCTCTCAGCAATTGAGGACATTATTCTAAATGGTGGTGAATTTAGTTCTTCTATGCGTAGTGGAGTCCTCTATGCGATTGAAGCCACATCTCATCATCATGTTCCAAAGGAAATAGCTCTACGAACATGTAATGGCAACTAGGCTTGGTCATGGTGTTAAACGTGCATGATAGCCTCATCAAGGGAGTGTGTTAATGGCAAATGCAAGTTGGGATGGAATTAATGTTTCTCCTTTGATTGCATCATCCAAATCTCAAAAACACACCAAGAAGAGAAGTCGTATCAAACTTGACGATAAATTACGGTACATGTGCATTTTTTGTTGTGTCAAGACTCTTGTTATTGATGCAAGAGAGGATATAACATGTCGTATGTGTGATACGATTCTTACTTTACCTCATCGCATTGTGGACAAGAGCACTATTTCTCTTTTAATAGGAAAGAGAGTCACTATATATATGTCAAAATGTCAATATGATGGTGTGATACATGCCCTGGTGGGTGACACTGCTAGAAAAGGGGGATGAGCATTTTCTGAGCGAAATCTTCCGAGCGTCCGAGCGAAGGAAAAAAAAAGCTTCCAACTATGCATAAATATGGCAAAAATCGATCAGAAGAAAACATAGTTTCACTTAGAAATATGCAAAGTATTATAGCAATGCCTATTTTATACAAAAATCTTTAGGTGAATCTGTAGGAATGGTGAGAGCATAATGGGATGGCTTTTGAAGAAACCCACATGTAGAGTAGACTTCTCTATGAAGATTCCCTTATGATCCTTCTTACAACTTTTACTTAATAGGGGGTGACATTGAAAACCCTCTCTCAACCTATCTTCATGAAAGAGTTTCTTCAAAGAAAACTCATTGAAGCAAGCCATCCAGGTAGTTTCGCCAGCGAAACCCCTTTGAAGCAAGTCTCCCAAGGTAGTTTCGCTGGCGAAACTACCTTGGACAACACTTTTAAAAGTGACATAACTTTCATATCCAATGTCCAAATATAGTCATTCAGCCACTCAAATTGATCGGAACACCCCATTTGAGCACATCTATGAAGTTATATTTTGGAAAATCTTCCATATATAGTATTAAATATTACATGTATTTTATGAGAGTGATATATAAGCCCAAGTTAATACTTATTTATAGTAATTTAAACTTCTTTAGAAACATGTCCATAAATATGCTATAAAAACACTAAAAAGATATTGCCATATGATATAAATGTGTTAGTAAGTAATTATATATGCATAGTATTATTACATTGAGAGTGATTATGAGGAATGTTTCTTAAAGGAATCAACACTTTTTTAAGGTAATAACAGGGGTACAAAGGGATGTCTCTAAATAAGAAAATTATGTTGTGTAAAAATGAATGAGTGACTAGTCTGTATATTTTTATGATAAAGGGATCTAGTTCTAGTGAAAATAAAAGTGTAAAAACCATGTTTCCTAAAGAAAAACATTTTTAAAAATCTCTTGAAAAACACGCTCGGATAAACCTGCTCATAGGTTTTTGCTTGTAAAATTGACGCATCCCTAGAAAAGATGATGAGAGAGAGTTTGATGTGCAAACGGATGCAGGGGAAATATTACAAAGTCTTAAAGCATCAACAGTGAGTATGGTGCTAGTACAATATTTGTGTCGCCCTAAAAGCATAGCAATAATTATGACTCTAAAAGCATCAAGTGAGCATTTCATTGCTATTGTAAAAACTTTCTAGCTGCAAATTGTAACTGTAGATGACCTTTTGGCAGTGACAACTTCCATTGGAGCTTTTGGCGGTGTTAGTTTCAATTTCATATAAGTTGAAATGTACAAAGCCCAACATCGTAGAAGTCTTCATATTTCTTCCTAAATTATTTTCATTTTTAATGTAAATATGGTATGGATTTGAGTGTGTAATGACAACTTTTTTTTGCAATAATATGGATTTGACATCAAACCATTTTATTGCTATAATAGGAAACTGATGTAGATGCAACAATTTTGATCATGTCATCATCTACTATCATGGATATCCTATGCAGATCACTCTTTTGTGCAATGGACCATTATCTCAGCACTCTATTATGCCACTTGCACAAGTAACAATTTTATTCTAAACTAATGGAAAATATTTTGGACTTCAAACTGATAAAGTGAGGAAAAAATGCACAAAAACAAATATTACATGAAGATACAAACAATGTTTCCTTTCCATTTTTGCCCTCATTTTGCTGCCTCCTAGGTAACATGATAATAAGCATGGCTTTCGGGTACCTATTATATGTATTTGACTGAGATAATCATTTGGACTCATATTTAATAAAATAAACACACTCTCTAAATGCAGAATTTCTTGCATTTTGGTTGGCCAGAGTTTTGTATCCAAGAACCCATTTGCAAATTCTGTCCACAAGAGCCTGTACAGAGCATATCATGCATAATCTTTATGTGGACCATGAAATTTCTCACTCAAAATATGTGCATAATAGCTAAATATATTGCCTATGTATGAGCCCTAATGCTGGCCACATGATAGTCACATATATCACCAAAAATGGCGCCCTTATTGCTTCCCATAACATGATAATAAGCATGGATTTTGGGTATCTATTTAATTTATTGGAATGAGATAACCATCTGCACACATGTTTACTAAATTAACACACTCTCTAAATGCAAAATTTCTTGCATTTCGGTTTGCCAGTTTTTTGTAAGTAATAACCCATTTGCAAACTCTATCCACAGGAGCCTGTACAAAGCATAGCATGCATAATCTTTATGTGGACCATGAAAAAAAAAAATTTCCCGTACAATACAAACATTCCATGGCACCCACACATGTGCAACAATGTAGTGAGCAAGCCCTTTCAGTCCCTATGACATGTATTTGTCTCAAATGACCATCTAGACTCACTTTTTAACAAAAATACATCTTTTAAATTTGTGTTGGCTGGAGTTTTGTGTTTACAAGAAAATACTCCACACAAGCAATCAATAGAGCCCATACTTAGCTTTGAGGATGCCTTCATAAAGCAGCACTTTCCTAGCATGCCGTGGGCTGACACTATGGGCTAGCCTATGTGCTACCTATCTATTAGCTAAATATGTTGCCTACAAGCGTACATAGATACAAAAGGTATGATGCAAAAAACTTCACATATGCAAACAAAGGATCCAAATGGGTAGCCACAAACATGTGCATATAAGGCAACACTTAAGTCCACAATGTAGCCACAAGTATGCATATATAAGGTAGCACCTAGGCCCATAGTTGCAACCCTATGTAGGTTGCATAGCAGCTAAATATGTTGCCTACATATCAGCCCTAATGTTGACCACATGATAGTCACATATATCACCAAAGTAGCAACCTTATTGTTGCTAATCATACGATAGCAACTCATGTCCCTACACATGATAATATGCATGATAATAAGCATGGATTTTGTTTATCTATTATATTTATTTGACTGAGATAACCATTTGGACTCATTTTGAATAAAATCAACACACTCTCTAAAAGCAAAATTTATTGCATTTTGGTTGGCCAGAGTTTTGTAAGCCAGAACCCATTTGCAAACTTTGTCCACCGCAGGAGCCTCTATAGAGCATATCATGCATAATCTTTACGATAGGGCCATAAGGGCTATTGATTGGGTAGTATCAAATAGGTTGCCAAGTGGGAAGCTATGGCATAGCAGTGTGTGTGTAAGATTGGAAGCTTGTGTATCATGATATTGTTTATCATTCAAAGTGTCATTAGAAGTCATGCACAATAACAAGAAACACTATATTAGAGAATTTGGGAAAATTCCAATTCCCACGAAATAAAATATAGTCACTTCAAAAGAAAATTTTTGATGTTTTTGATTGAAACATTAGCTCCTTTGAGGCCCAAGTTTCAATTATGTTGGGGGAGACTAGACCATGAACAATATTTTCCCAATTCCTAGAACCGAAGCAATAAGCTTCCTTATGCTGCTATAGCAAAAGGACTTAATAGATGTGAACATGGCCCCATGGACAAAAAAATTATTGATTTGCTAGCAAAAACATTTGTTGATTTGCTAGTGAAACAAAGATGTTTGTTATTTCCTATGCGTCCAAACCACAAACAAAAGCCAATTTATAGATGTCGCGTTAGGAGGATTCATTGGAGTAAATTAAATTGCAGTTTCAATATATACAATAGGATTGTTATAGAGCTTTGACATCCATTATATAAATGTGGTTTTCAAAAACAAAATTAAACTTGCAACAACTGTGAGTTTTTATTTGGTATATTAGATGTATCAAATTAATGCCAAATTCATATGTTTCTATGTTGATAAATTATAGTATCGACATATGCAATAGGATTGTTGTAGAGCTTTGACATCCATCATATAAATGTGGTGTTCAAAAACACCTTTCCATCACAATAGAGCTCGTGAAACTCAGAGACATGGTCTTGATAAAAACATTTTGTTTAATTTCTTTCTTGTGATAAATATAATCAAAACCATTGACACTATTAGCTGGAAAAGAAATCAAGACAAGAGGCTAGAGGATAGGTATGGCGACGCTCAAGGGCCATAGAGGAAAGGAGAACGTGAGGGTTAAACGTTATCATGGGAGGGAAAAAGGGATTAGAAGGGGAGGGAATGAAGAGGGAGACTATGGCACAAGGGGAAAGGGAGAGGGGGAAGAGAAGCATGTACATGATGGGAAGAGGAATGCAGAGATGGAGACATCAAGGGAAGAGGGTCATGCTTTATTTGAAAGGAAGGGAAGGGGGAAATCAAAGTACTAGCTAGGTGGCTTTACAAGAATGAGCGTCCTCTCAAGGAATAGCCCCCTTCTTTTATAGCCACCAAGAGAGGGGGTCTCTCCCAATAAATGCATCCTTCCACATGCATGGTGTGTGTGGAAGAGTCTCCCATGTAGGCTAGGCGGTTAGACACTCTCAATAGAGAAGGACACCTTCTTCCTGGGGTGGCCCGGTCTACGGTTTAGAGAGGGGTCTGAGGTGGTATGACTTCTTTTCCCAAGGTCAAGGATCTCTACATCAGAATCCTCATAGCCTAATTCACTTAGAAGATTCACCCTTGGAATATTGGGACATTCCGTGTGATAATGACCTTCTAGTGGCACTCGTAGCATACAACATTGGCACGTTCTCTTGGAGGGCAATTGGATTGATTTCTGATGCCCACCATCTCAAGCCGACAAAGATCATTCAAGGCCTTGGATAGGTCATTGACTCCGAGTTCTTTTGCAGGAGGGGCCTCTTTAGGTCGAGGGGCCGAGGGAGTAGAAAAGAGGGGGGCTCGTGGGCGAGGCTGGGGAGATCTTCAAGGCGGAGGTTGAGGATATACTCCTTGTTGAGGGTAAGAATCTAAGGGAGGGCCATACATTTGAGGTGGAGGAGGTGGATACATCCCTGATGAGGGGCGGGGGATACCCCCCTGAGTTAGAACCCCCAGGTTGTTGTTGCAAGAATTGAGGGGGTTGCAGATGGACAATTGTCTTCTTTGAAGGGAGGTTAGACTGAACTTTATCAAACTTTTGAGCAATCTCATGTGCTAGCACCATAGTTTCTAGATTAGAACTCCCATTTAAGCTTGAGGCGGAATTCGTCACTTGCTCCTGCTACAAGGTAGCCGAGGATTACCAAAAAGCGAGCGAGCCAAAAAAAGCGAGCGATAAAAAACAATAAAAGATTTATAAATCCCCCATTTTAGTAGCAAAAAATTATAACTTATTCAAAAGTGCATATGTTCCCTCAATGCTAGAAGGTTAAACATGCATATAACTTTAAAGCCATTACCACTAATTTCACATCATCCATGAGACAGTTTGTATGTTTAATTTCCAAGTCATTGTTTGTATCAAAGACAAACGCTATTGCAATCAAGTTCTCTCTTTCCACTAGAGTAATTGAGATATCTTTCCAAGGACTCTTTGCATGGATTAGTCTAGATTCCATGCATATGTAAATGCTTAGCTTTTTAAACTCTGTTCACTCTTGGAACAAAACCCATGTTTCTTTGTTACTGCAAAAATATCCTTCCCTAATGATTTATTCTTACCTCCCACTAATCTTACAATGCAGCAAATTGACCACAAAATCATATTTTGGTGCATTAAATTTTACTAGATGGTGCACAAAGACATGATAATCATCTAAAGTACGCCTTGCCATTTGATTTGATATGTAACATGACCCTGTTTGGACTTGTAAATCAAAAGATACACGGATGTGAAAATGTCCTCTTTTGGGCCAAAACAGGGAGCGCGTTAACGCGCTCCCTATTTTGGCCCAAAAGAGGACATTTTCACATCCCTATATTTTGGCAAGATAACATTTGATTGTTTTGGCCCAAAAGATGAGTTTTTAACATCCTTGCATCTTTTGATTATAAAATATAAATGGCATAATGTTACATATCAAATCAAATGACAAGGCATGATTTAGATGAATATCATGCCTTTTTGCACCATCTAAAAAACTTATGTGCATCATAATATAAATTTTGTGACACATAACCACCTTTTTGAATACTTTGTACTTCAAGCAATTATTTTATAAAAAACTTAGATTCTTTCTTTGCTTGCTTAATTTTCCAACCACTTCAACTAATTGTCGCTCGCTTTTTTGGGCTTGCTCGCTTTTTCTCGCTCGCTCTATTGACTGCCTCTAGTAGCCCAGCACATGCTGAGTCATTCCAGCTCAAAATCCGACATTGTCCTCCTGTGTGGCAATTGAACGGTCGAGGAGCACGACCGCTCGATCCACATATCGACGCACCGTCTCACCTTCTGATTGCTTCAAGTTTGCCACCTTCAGGTACACATTCTTCTGCTCCTCTTCTTTGCCGAACTCAATCATCACTGCTGTCAACCTTGGCCAACTTTGGCGAACGTCGTCGGCCTGCTTCTCATACCACACTTGAGCCAAACCCTCCAGAAATGTGGGAAGAACCAACAGCCATATATCTTCAGTAAGAAAGTTGAGAGAAACACAACGGTGCTTGAAGGCCACAAGGTACTCGTTTGGATTTTCTTCAACCCCGTCCACAGAACACAAGAATGTCAGCCATGCTTGGAAAATGGAAAAGAGAGAAACGAAATGAGGCTTATCTATGGGCAAACAATGGAAAGAGGTGTGGGGGTTAAATGTCACTGTGCCTTTACCCCGGTTATGTACAATACTCACACATATATAAATGAATGAAAAAGAAGATTAGGGTGGTTCTGCACCCACCAAAACTTGTGTGGCTCTCTATCTCTCTCTCTCCTTCTTCTGTTCTTGCTTCCGTTGAGAGCACTCTCAACTGGTATCAGAGCCCGGGTGATCTAGCTGAGCGTGCGTGAATGCTTGAAGCTCAGCAGCTCTGTGGAAGGAAGGAGAAGCTCTGTGGGAAGCTTTGTGGGTGACTTTACTTGCATCCGAGTGTGTAGAGACCTTGGAGGAACCTTTGGAAAAGTCACTTTGGTTTTGCGAAGTGGTTTTGAGAGCCTGTTAAGTGTTTTCAAAGAAAAAGTCGTTTTTTGAGCTTTTCCCTGTTCCGTTCAATGACAGAGACTGGGTATTGACTTGTAGAGGCAACTATTGCTTGCTTTTGGTGTCCACTTCACTTTAGAAGCTTGGAAACACCTTCATTCTTGAATCTGGGATCATTTCATTGGATTTTTGACTCATTGTGTCAGTTTCTGTGTTTTTTGCCCGGGTGTTGGAACTCAAGTTTGGAGCAACCATTTGCAGATCTGTTAGTTCCGGTGGACTCAGGAGGTCCTAAAACTTCTATGTTGCTCATCATTCGCACTCCGGTGGAGTTTACAAATAGCTCTGTTTCCAAAAACGTTTTTCAGTCCGTGTGTTGGACCTAGTGATTGAGACCACGGTTTCCAAAACCGTCTATCCCATTGCGTTTCGGATGCCCAAAAACCCCTACCTATCCGTTCTTGCGCGATTCTGTGGAGTATTTTCAGAGTTATAGATCTCTGTGTATTCGATTTCATCTCTCTAATATGCATTTTTCATTCTAAGGTTTTGAAACCTTAGATTTATGCCACATGGCAGTGGATAAGTGTTGACTCCCATTTCTCACTCATCGGTTGGGATTTTGGAATTCTGGTAGAAGAGAGATATTTGCAAATTTTCTTGCTGAGTCCGATTATGCAATGACGCCCATGTTTTGAGGCATCTCAGGTTCTATTTTCAGTAGCGGTCATTACCGTGGGACTATGATTTCTTGAGCATACCTTATGCAGAATACTTGTTGCCATCCATAGACTTCTGTCTAATCTCCTCGGCCAACAAGCTACCCACAACATCATCAAATTTCAGTACTCCACCAGGTGCAGAGTTATTGACAGCTGTACGGAAGGTATCCCATGAGGATGGCAATGAACATAAGAGAAATATTGCCTTAGTCTCCACATCAAAATTCATCTTCTGAGCCTGAAGCTGGCTGAAAATAATATTAAATTCATTCAAGTGAGAAGCAATGGAGACCCCTTCCTTCATCTGCAGCTCAAACAACCTCTTCATGAGGTAAACTTTATTAGAGGCAGTTTCCTTCTCATAAGTGGCACAGTTTCTTCCACAAATCTTCCGTAGTCTGCTCATTTACTACTGTGAAATAAAATGACTCTGCAAGATGAAGTCTAATAGTAGACTTTGCTAATGCATCCAACTCATTCCAATCATCCTCAAACATATTTGCAGGCTTAGCTTCAATCCCTACCAAGGGTTTAATCTGCTTCTTTTGAATAAGCACATCCCTTATTTGTTCTTTCCACAAAGAAAAGTTTGTCCCATCAAACTTTTTAATGCTGAAAAACTCCTTTTCAGACATGGAAGAGGATGCCATGATGCAAATGAAACAAAATCCCAAATGCTAGTGCCTGCAAGAGAGAATCACACCAAATACTAGGTGCATCCAAATGTGTATGCCACAATAGACTGAAATATCACCAAAACTCAAAGCTCAAAGCATCAAAAGATGCATCTGACTCATGTGCATATACTATGCATCCATATCAACAAATCTGGCCCAAAAGAAAATGCCAATAAGTGCCAAATGACTCAAGCATAAACACCGTCTACTGGCATATGCATCAATAATATCTCATCCAAGAGAGCATAGCACTATCAATGCATCACCTGCAATGTGTCAAAGCTATCCCTCAGCATAAAATAGCATCCATGTGCAAAGCGTCCATAAAAAATAGCATCCCACAAGGCAATTTGGGCCTATCAACGCATCCAATAAGGACCGCAATGCATCCAAATGGCCTATAAATCATCCATTGCAACCCAATGCACACCACGAATGAGCGCACACTGCTCAAACAGTTTAGCGTGCTCGGGGCGCTAATCATCGGTATGAAAAGCACGTCCCGTAAAGCATCGCTATATAGCGATTTTAGGCAAGCGTCGCTATATAGTGACTATTACAAAGGTCGCTATATAGTGACTTTTAAGTGTTGCTATATAGCAACACTGAGATACTATTTTATAGCGATGTTTTTCAGAGAGGTTTTTTACTCATATAGGCCTTAAAAGTTAGTTTTTTCCAATGACAAATTTTTTTAAATTTTCATACATGTTTGATCTCATAGAGAATAAAAATATGAGAGCATGTACATCAAGCCTTTGAAGCTCATATATTCATGTCCAAGTTTGAGATGAAAAAATTTAATGAAGAGCATTTACATCAACTGTTTCATCTTGAGCCAAGTCTAAGGCGCCAAACAAGTGTATCTCCAACTCTATACCGAGTTGATCTTCTATATCATCATCGTACTCTAGCATCGTACGTTCACCTAAAAGTACTTCATCATCTTCTTCAATAAAGTGTGGTGATTCTTGATGATCATTGTCTTCTTCCTTAATATCATGATCTCCATCTTCCTCTCGTGCGATGTCATTATGGGCATCTTCCTCTTGGCTCATATTGTGATCTTCATCTTCTTCGCTAGATTCATCGGGATCAATTGGATCCGGCATTGGTAGTGGCATCTCCATATCCACATCTCTATCTTAAAAAATTTGCTTACTTCGTGGTGCAACTTGGATCACGTACCACCATCTTGGATTAGAACGATCCGGATGAAAAATCACCTATATTGAAGATGGGTGCCAGATGTTGTCAATTATATATATGAAACTATGCTCAAGTACATGTATCAATGGATCTTTAAAACTGAAAGCTTCGATTAATTAAATTATTAGTATGCACCTCCTGCTCACAGTGCTCGGGAAGAACAAAAGTATCACTTTCATCGGTCCAATGTTTGGTGGAGTCTATTGCAAAGAAACCGCTACTATCTTTTCTCACTGTCACATGGGGACCATTGTAAATAGTTCTAAACCATTTTACATCAAGAATGAAAATACTAAATCGTCTGAAATCAACTTCATAGATTTCGTGTATGGTTCCACAATAATCCAACTGTGAGGAGAGAAGATTGGTATCCGAAGCACTTTCTCGGCTATCTTGTGTGAAGTTAGCCATGACTCCACAATCATACGTGACTCTCTTTGAATCGATGCGTTCCATGTGAAAATGTCGTCCATATGACCATAATGCACTGTACTTTTTGTACTGTAAAAGAGCATCATTAAAACAATGAAGATGCATCAATTTTAGTGTATATTGCCACAAATAATTACTTAATTACGTCAAGAGGTAAGAAACTTACATGCATCATACATCCAAATGATAACTCTCGCTCGCGCTCGTTTATTGTCTCTCCATCGCGTTCGGCTTTACTTAGAGCCAGTTGTAGCCAATCAAGTGACATGTGAGTGCAGAGAAGAGCCAGATCCCGTAGATATGGTTGCAATCGCCTGTACATTACTCTGAATCTCGTCCTTGCATTTATTCTTTCTGCTTTGGCCACTTCATATCTCTCAATCCACTTCTGCATCTCAGGGCTATTGAGGATACAAAACTTATTGAATTTCTCCATTTGCTCTTTGCTCATCTTTCTTTCAATCCCTTTTCCTTGGGGAACCTCGCCAACGATGAGATCATCATCCTTGTTATGCCAAGCTTGTGGCATATCGGGATCCGTGGATGCAAGAAACTCCGTGATATATACTAATGACTCTTGCACAAGCCATCCCTCTTCCATGCTTGCTTCTGGTCTTGCTCTTTGTCTTACCAATCCCTTCAAAGTTTTCATAAACCGCTCGAGAAAAAACATCCACCGATTATGAACGGTACCTGCAATAGCCACCTCATCAACTATGTGCACAAGCAAGTGGACTTGAGTTGTCATAATGCTCGAGGGAAAGTGCTTCTCAAGCAAGCATATGGATTCGATGGATTCCACCCTAGCCTTCTCGATGCTCGATATGGAGATATCTTTTTGAGATATCCACCTATTTCACATGCCCATGTAAGATATTTTCATAATCAGTCTACAGATAATTCAGCTTAAATTGAAGAAAATGCAATCAATGCGATTTGATAGTAAGCATACCTCACAATACCACAGATCTTGAATATAGCATTTCTAACATCTTCTTGTAAGCACCCTTTTATTGTAATTGGGAGGATGAACTATCAAAGCAACAAAGAAGTCATGTCAATAATATAACATAATCATAATTACGCTAACGCATCACGATTATCGGTACACTAATTCTACAGCTTAGAATACCTGTAAGACCTTGTTCCAATCATGGGACTTGAGCCCACTAAGCTTATTGTCCTTTGAAAATGCTCCTTTCAAGCAACGCATGTACCCTGTCGGTGTTTGAAAAGAGGCAATGTTTGCCTTGACCGCTGCCTCCTCCCTTGTAGAGAGGATCCACGTTGCTTTCGGGAGGACAACTTTTCCCAAAGCATGCACTTGGGGCCACAAACGAGACATCCTATTCATAGCACACAAGTCTTCTCGCACTCCTCTCGAGTCTTTGGAACCAACCAAGTGTGCCCAAATAGTAGCGCCCACATTCTTTAAGATATGCATGGGATCCAAGAGATGATTGATTTGTAACTGACCCCAATAAGGAAGCTCGTGAAAGATCAATAGCCTCTTCATACCAGGAGGATGTTCCTCTCCATTCGTCCTCCAAGCTTGAATCCAGTCACTTGCCTTAAAATATGATGGTGGTGGATCAAGTTGACCTCCACGTGCGAGATGGTCGAGCGGAAGGTATCGAGCATGACCTTCATAAACATTTTTCCTCATATGTTTGGAGTATCGTGCAAGCGATTTGAAACGCAGTCTACAAACAGGACAAGCATGGTACCCACTTGTAACAAGTCTTGCACGCGTGCATGAATGTGTTAGTATAAGACATGTGTGCGAAAGAGAGTCATAAAAGCATAATCCTATATTATACTTGTAGAGACACAACCACGTACCTGCGCACTCTCCATATCTTGGATAGTCATGCATGGTCCACATCAAGATACCCCTGACCAAAATATCATTGGTATGTCTAGGAGCCCTGGAAATATCAAAGACCCACACTCCTCTCCATAATATCTGTAACTCCTCTATCAAAGGTGCCATGTACACGTCCATATTTTTTGCCTTGTACTTCCCTGGCACAAGTAGTGCAAGCATGAGGTCTCCCTTTTTTATTGTTAGCCATGGTGGGATATTGTAATTCACCACGACTATGGGCCATGTCGACCAAGATGTCAAGCGTAACCCGAAAGGATTCACGCTGTCCATGGCGAGCCCAAGATGTAAGTTGCGTGGCTCCCTCGCAAAGTCCGACCACTGATTGTCTATGTGCATCCAAGCTACACAATTTGCGGGAATCCTCAATGTGTCATAAGTGGACTGATGAGATGCATGCCATGTCATCAACTCTGCTATGGATTTGCATCAGGACATGTGCTGTATTCTTGCAATGATGGGAAAGTGTCTGAAGACCTTTACCGATATCTGCTCACCTTGCAAGTCATCTCTATATAGTTGTTCCCCACATTTCGGACAACTAGCCAAATCTCCATGCTCACGATGAAAGAGAATAGTCATTATGGCAAGCATGGATGGTATCATAATCCATACCCATCGATGTTAGCATCTTTTTCGCTTCATCTCTTGATGCGGGCATGGTATTTGGTGTAGGCAACATCTTCTGGAGCAACCTATCACAATTCAAACATACATAGGCTTCGAATAATGATGATTCGGTACACTAATCCATACATGATGATTCTCAAAACAAAAAATATCCAAATAATGAGTCAAATTAATGCAAGAGCTAACCTCATTAAGGCCGAGACACTTATATCCGACCACCCATACTTTACCTGTAGATTCAAGATTGAGCTCGACAAGCACGTAGTTTAGACATCCTAGCACCCTCGTACAATTGTGTTGATTGCAACTCTCGCATTTTGACCTCAAACTCTGACATCACGTGTACATGGGATGTAGTGCCCCTAAAAATAGAATCCATCATGTCGACCATACCCTCGTCATCATCCGGGAGACTATAGTCTTGCTCAAAGTGTGAAGGTATATGCGTACCCTCGTCAGCCTCCTCATCCTATTTTAAGATTTCGTGTAAATATAAGATCTTGTCTCAAGGTTTCGTACCACAATGGTATCCAATACTAACCGCGAACTTAAATAGCTTTGACTTACCGATAATCCATCAACACGTGCAACACCAACGGTGGGTAGTGGTTCAGGCTCCTCCCCATACATCCACAAGTGGCGCATGATAATATGACGTTGATGTCGTACTTCTCGCTTGCAATGAGTGCAATGACAATACAACCTCTCCGTAAGCCACTTTGTGCTCCCGGGCATTGGCGCATCATCAAACGAGCTTCCACTCATCCCTTCCATCTGCACTTATAAAATTGCAACATAAGTTGCAAGGAAATATATTAACAGTAATAAAATAGCATCTATGAGCTTCTTTTTTAACTTTAAACAAAAAGTGTCCTGAAGCGTTACTATATATAGTGACATTTTGCCCTGTTCCGTCGCTATAGAGCGACGTTTTGCTCTGTTCCGTCGCTATATAGTGACGCTTTTAAATCTTTTAAATAAAAGCGTCGCTATATAGCGACTGACCAGCATCTCTATATAGTGACGCTGTGGGTTAAAATCCAAAACCTTGTGACGCGGCGCTTTCTTTAGCAATCTCTATTGTGAGAAAAGCAATCTCTCCTCCCACCTATATCTGACAACCTCGCTTTCCTCCACTCTCTCCACCCTTCTCCCGCTTTGCTTATGTGAAAAGAAGTTTTTCAAGAAGGTGAGTCTCTTTGAGCAATGTAGGTTCATTTTTTGTGAGATTTCCTTTTGTGAGTGTTGAAGCATGTTTCTCCTTATATTGCTAAGGCTATGTGCTAGTTTTCATGCTTGATTTTCAAGGATTGAAGACAAAAAATGAGATTTTGTGAAAGAAAAAAGACTCACCGATTCTAGTCTTTTTTGTATTTCTCTTCCTTCTCTTTCTCCTTGTCTCCTCAATCCAATCCCTTTGATAAGTTGCTTCTTTAAACTCCTCCTTCCTCTAACTAGTTAATTGAAAAATGGTATGTTTCCTCTCTTTTGTAGGGCCAGTCCACAAAACACTGAGCGGGACTATTCCAGGTAAGAAAGTGCTTCCTCTTTTTTCCTTTTGTTATTTTTGTTATTTGCATTGGCCTGTAGCTAGTGCCTTAAGTGCTAGCTGTAGTGATGGGCATAGGAACCCTCTATTCCCCTCTCTTCCCTCTTCTTTCCCTCTTTTCTTCTCTTCCTTCTCTTCTTTTTTCCCTCTTTCAATCTCTTTTCCCCTCTTCTTTTTCCCCCTCTTTCAATCTCTTTTTCCCTCCTTTCTTTCTCTTCTTTTTTCCTTCTTTCAATCTCTTTTCCCCTCTTCTTTTTTTCCTCTCTTTCTCTTTTATGCTTAAGCTTTCTCTCACAGTCCCATCACCGGAGGCGAGCGATCACGAGGGCCAGGGATCAGATGCACCTGACGAGGGTCAGGGAGCAGGTGTAGCTCACGAGGACCAAGGATCAGGCCAGCAAGATGAGGACGAGGACGAGGACGATGATTCGAATGAGTAGTAGTAGTAGTAGTAGTAGTAGTAGTAGTAGTAGTAGTTTGCATATACTTCGCCATGTATATCATTTTGTATATCGGCTCGTTTGAGCAATTTTGTATCACCCTTTTCGAAAGGGTAATTTTGTAACAAACAATGTTATATATCTTCGACATGTATATGCTTTTGTCGATCATTTCATTTGAGCGATTTTGTATCACCCTATTCGCAAGGGAAATTTTGTAATAAAAAACTTTTTTTTTGTAATTACAAAAAAAAAAAAAAAGTAGTGGGACAAAACAGGGCTTGCTATGGCCCTGTTTAGCCCCACTAATGCTTTTTTTTTTGTTCTGTTAATCGTCGCTATATAGCGATGTTTACCAGTGTCGCTATATAGCGACGATTATCAGTGTCACTATATAGCGATGTTTACCAGCGTCACTATATAGCGATGCTTTATAGCGACCGTTCTTTTTCGACGCTTTTAACAACGTTTATCTTATTCCTCATGTGTTCATGCGGACGGTGTTCTGTAGTCATCTTTGTCCAATGGCTTCCCTTGTAATGACCTTATATATTCCATCCATCCTTGAATAAGGGGAGCGTTGAGTAAATCTTGTGTATGGTAATCTAAGAAGCACTATTTCTGCCCTTAACACATTAGCAAATACATTCAACAACTACCATGGATACCATATTGGCCGTCATATGATAGTCCTTGTATTTGCGCAAATGCAATTCTTATAGACACTAGTAAGCTAACAAGAGGAAACTTGGTGCATCATTGACTCATCCAAAAGTTTCTCCAAAATTGTTCTACTTCACAGGCACTGATCCAAGAAACACTCACCATCCTTGCAAGTTTATTCAAAAATCTCAAAAGATAGTAGTACAGGAGGATCCTTCATAACTTCTCTTGGAAAGAGTTTATCAATCACCCACTACAAGGCATAGGCCCTTTTTCGATGAAAATACCGATGTTTTTTACATTAATTTTTTTTATAACACTAAGGCAAAAACAGTGTTTTATGCTTGATCGACAATGCAAAGCATATCCAATGGGCACAATACTTTGCACACACCTTCAACTAGGTGGAATTGACTTACATGCAAAGTGGCACGCCCATCCCATAAGTGATTGATCGGATAACATACCTAGCAGCGTGTTTTTTTACGGATGTGCATGACACTAGGGCAAAAATAGTATTTAATGCTCGATTGACCATGCAAAGGATTTTAGATGGGCACAACACTTTTCGTATGCCTCAACCTAGGTGGTATTGAAATGTTCTCAAAGAGGCACACCCATACGATAAGTACTTGGTCAGATAACACATTTAATGGCGTGTTTTTTTGCGGATGTGCATATCACTAGGGAAAAAATGGTGTATAATGCATGATCGACCATGCAAAGCATATCCGATGGTGACAATACTTTGCACGCACCTCAACATAGTTGACACGGACTTGCGTGCAAAGTGGAGCCCCCATCTGATAAGTACTTGTTTGAATAGTTACACACCTAGGACCGTGTTTTTATATGGTTGTGCATGACACTAAGGCAAAAACGGTGTTTTATGCTTGATCGACAATGCAAAGCATATCCGATGGGCACAATACTTTGCACACACCTTCAACTAGGTGGAATTGACTTACATGCAAAGTGGCATTCCCATCGCAAAAGTGCTTGATCGGATAACATACCTAGCAACGTGTTTTTTTACAGATGTGCATGACACTAAGGCAAAAATGGTATTTAATGATCGATCGACCATGCAAAGCATATCCGATGGGCACAATACTTTTCCTATACCTTAACCTAGGTGGTATTGAAATGTTCTCAAAGAGGCACACCCATCCGATAAGTACTTGGTCAAATAACATACCTAAGGGCATGTTTTTTTGCGGATGTGCATATCACTACGGGAAAAACGTTGTATAATGCGTAATCGACCATGCAGAGTATATCCGATGGTGACAATACTTTGCATGCATCTCAAGGTAGTTGAAACGGACTTGCGTGCAAAGTGGAGCCCCCATCCGATAAGTACTTGTTTGATTAACACACTTAGGACCGTGTTTTTTCATGGTTGTGCATGACACTAAGGCAAAAAGGTGTTTTATGCTTGATCGACAATGCAAAGCATATCCGATGGGCACAATACTTGATCGGATAACATACCTAGCAGCGTGTTTTTTTTACGGATGTGCACGACACTAGAGCAAAAATAGTATTTAATGCTCGATCGACCATGCAAAGGATATCCGATGGGCACAACACTTTTCCTACACCACAAGCTAGGTGGTATTGAAATGTTCTCAAAGAGGCACACCCATCCGATGAGTACTTGGTCAGATAACACACCTAAGGGCGTGTTTTTTTACGGATGTGCATATCACTAGGGAAAAAATGGTGTATAATGCGTGATCGACCATGCAAATCATATCTGATGGTGACAATACTTTGTGCGCACCTCAATGTAGTTGAAACAGACTTGCGTGCAAACTGGAGCCCCCATCCGATAAGTACTTGTTTGAATAACACACCTAGGACCGTGTTTTTTCATGGTTGTGCATGACACTAAGGCAAAAATGATGTTTTATGCTCGGGGGGGTCACTATGTATAAACCCTCTATATCACGTGCGTTCAAGGCCTATTTCTAAAATCCCTTATCTGTAAAATTTTCATTAATAAAATGTACTCCTTTTCTATACAAATCTGTAAATTTTTTTCAAAACTGTTTTAAATAGTCCCTTATGTATATTTATTTCTGTAAATTTTGGAAATTAAAAAAATCCTTCTGTTGAACTCACGTGATAGGGTTACATATGATGAGTGATCCCCCCGAGGTTTTATGCTTGATCGACAATGCAAAGCATATCCGATGGGCACAATACTTTGCACACACCTTCAACTAGGTGGAATTGACTTACATGCAAAGTGGCACGCCCATCCCATAAGTTCTTGATCGGATAACATACCTAGCAGCGTGTTTTTTTACGGATGTGCATGACACTAAGGCAAAAATGGTATTTAATGCTCGATCGACCATGCAAAGCATATCTGATGGGCACAATACTTTTCCTATACCTTAAACTAGGTAGTATTGAAATGTTCTCAAAGAGGCACACCAATCCGATAAGTACTTGGTCAGATAACATACCTAAGGGCATGTTTTTTTGCGGATGTGCATCACTACGGGAAAAACGTTGTATAATGCATAATCGACCATGCAGAGCATATACGATGGTGACAATACTTTGCACGCATCTCAATGTAGTTGAAACGGACTTGCGTTCAAACTGGAGCCCCCATCCGATAAGTACTTGTTTGATTAACCCACTTAGGATCGTGTTTTTTCATGGTTGTGCATGACACTAAGGCAGAAAACGGTGTTTTATGCTTGATCGACAATGCAAAGCATATCCGATGGCCACAATACTTTGCACACACCTTCAACTAGGTGGAATTGACTTACATGCAAAGTGGCACGCCCATCCCATAAGTTCTTGATCGGATAGCATACCTAGCAGCGTGTTTTTTTATGGATGTGCATGACACTAGAGCAAAAATAGTATTTATTGCTCGATAGATCATGCAAAGGATATCCGATGGGCACAATACTTTTTGTACACCTCAACCTAGGTGGTGTTGGAATGTTATCAAAGAGGCACACCCATCTGATAAGTACTTGGTCAGATAACACACCTAAGGGCGTGTTTTTTTGCGGATGTGCATATCACTCGGGAAAGAATGGTGTATAATCCGTGATCGACCATGCAAAGCATATCCGATGGTGACAATACTTTGCACGCACCTAAACCTAGTTGAAACGGACTTGTGTGCAAAGTAGCCCCCATCCGATAAGTACTTGTTTTAATAACGCACCTAGGACCGTGTTTTTTCATGGTTGTGCATGACACTAAGGCAAAAACGGTTTTTTATGCTTGATCGACAATGCAAAGCATATCCGATGGGCACAATACTTTGCACACACCTTCAACTAGGTGGAATTGACTTACATGCAAAGTGGCACATCCATCCCATAAGTGCTTGATCGGATAACATACCTAGCAGCGTGTTTTTTTACGGATGTGCATGACACGAGAGCAAAAATTGTATTTAATGATCGATCGACCATGCAAAGGATTTTCGATGGGCACAACACTTTTTGTATGCCTCAGCCTAGGTAATATTGAAATGTTCTCAATGAGGCACATCCATCCGATAAGTACTTGGTCGGATAACACACCTAATGGCGTGTTTTTTTGCGGATGTGCATATCACTACGGGAAGAACGTTGTATAATGCATAATCGACCATGCAAAGCATATCCGATGGTGACAATACTTTGCACACATCTCAACCTAGTTGAAACGGACTTGCGTGAAAAGTGGAGCCCCCATCCAATAAGTACTTGTTTGATTAACACACTTAGGACCGTGTTTTTTCATGGTTTTGCATGACACTAAGGCAAAAATGGTGTTTTATGCTTGATCGACAATGCAAAGCATATCAGATGGGCACAATACTTTGCATAAAACTTCAACTAGGTGGAATTGAATTACATGCAAAGTGGCACACCCATCCCATAAGTGCTTGATTGGATAACATACCTAGCAGGCTCGTGTTTTTTTACGGATGTGCATGACACTAGAGCAAAAATAGTATTTAATGCTCGATCGACCATGCAAAGGATAACTTGGCGTGTCCATCTGATGAGTACTTGATCGGATAACTTCTCCCACCAATAAATTAAGTACTAAATAAAAATTATAATAAATGAGTAGATTATTAAAAAAAGACTAATATTTATGTAATTGTTGCTACTGCAGCTTGCTTGCGAAGGACTCTCACAAAGGAGATGGCTATAGATTTTGTTCCAAGGATGTATGTGATTTTATGTAGCAAAAGAGAAGTAGTTGCATTTGCTACAATCCATGATAGTGATCCCAATTCAGTTTGCCACTTTCGAAGACTTGGCGAAGATAAGGTGACAGTTACTGTATCAAAGATTCTTAGCGCACATGTTGAGCTAAAGTATAAATGTGGAGATATGGAAACACTTGGAGATGTTGTGCCCTACAATACATCCAACAAATCATTTATAGCATGGGACAAAGATGAGACTTATGCAACAGACATTATCAAGAATACAAAGTGCACCACCTTGGATTTTACTATAGGGGACATTTTACAAATGAGATCATTTGCAAATAAGACTGTAGCAGAAGGTGAAGTATTGGGATTTGAACAAGTGGAGCAATTGTCATTTGCACAGATGAGGATTCTAAAAGTCACTGATGATGGTATGGTTGATAACATAACATCCTTATGTGATCCCTACTATGAGGTAGGCAAGAATATGAGATGGAGCATGCAATTTTTAAACATGAGAAAGAGGCACGTGGTTTTCAATGATAAAGACAAGGTATACTACAATATCAAAGGACCTAAAAAGCGTGCCCATGTGCCAGGCTCTATCACTTCAAATGTGGATGATTTCAATATACTCAATTATAGAAGTGACATCTTATCTAGAGTGGATGAGTTCATTGGTTCCGAGAAACAAAATGATTTTAGAAGCGAAGCCTTATCTGGGGTGGATGAATTCTTGCACAGTGAGAAGGACAAAGGTTTCAATAGGGATGTCTTGTCAAGTGTGGATGAGTTCATGCATATTAACAAACCTGGTGTCAATCAAGCTTGTGGATTTGTGAAAGCCATGCAAGATGTCCCAATGAGCAATGTTCTCTCAGGAGTGGAAGAGCTTCAAGGTTCTCAATACTCTCATAGAATATTGAGTTCATTGAATGGTCCTAAGAGTATGTTAAAAACGAGGATGAGATCAACAGAGGATTATTCAATATTTAACTTTGATTGTGATATGGACAAGGATGCAACGACCAATCATGGATGCTTGGTTACAAACAAATGTGAGGAGAAGAAGTGCATAAATACAGATAACAACGTGCACGAGGAACAAAAACGGTCATACATATGCATGAAGAGAAAGCGAATCTAGGCAGATCCACAAAAGAAACCAAAGAGGAAGAGAGTAATGAAGGAGGAGAACATGTTAAATGCATTGGGATATCTATGTTGCAAGCGAAGATGTATGCGCTTCATTGATCTTGCAGACATCAGGGAATGTAGAGGACACGTGTGGCAAAGAAGAGGAAGCGAAAGAAATGAATACCTTCTCACAAGTCTCTCTTGCTTTCTTCAGAATGGCAATAAAAGGCTAAGTTTAAGACAAAAGGTAAAACCTCTCGTAAATGGAAAAAGGATTTGCAATAAGGCATATCGCAATATTACTGGATTATCCCATGGTACATATTGGGATTTAGTCACCAAGGCAAAGGGCAGCAACAAATTCAGCATTCACAGTAATAGAGGAAGGTCCAAATCAAGAATCTCAACTGTCAGGGCAGCAGCAATTTTGCAAGACTTCATACATGAAAATGCTTTACCTCAACTCCATATATCTACCAAACTCCCTAACGGTGACGTGATCACTGAAATGCACCTTCCAATGGGCTTGACAAAGCTCAAAGTATTTGACTCTATTGCAGAAAAGCAAAGGCAAAGAGGGGATGCCGTAGCTTCTTCTCATACTTTGTATACTCTTTGGAAGAAGAACTTTGGATATGTTAAAATCCCAAGGAGGCAAAAAATGTCAAAGTGCAATGTCTGTGATGATTTAAAGCGAGCGATTGAGAGTGCAACATGTCCAAATCAAAGGGAATTATACAAAAAAAAATAAAAATCTCATCATGACCTTATTCGACATTCCAGACAAAAATATGCATTTTGGAAGGAGCAAGCTATTTCGCATCTCGATGACTACATGTGCCTTATTGTAGATGGCATGGATCAGAATACAACAACATTGCCTCGTTTTTTTGCCACTCCACCTAAATTACAAGGAAAGCACTTTCTAAAGATACATCTATGTGGAGTGTTAGTGCATGGAATTAAGTTCTTTGCAGATATATGGGTTGATTCCTTGCATCTACATGATAGCAATCAAGTTGTAACATCTATTATGAAGGCAATTCGCAATATACATGCAAAAAAAGGTCGCCTACCACCGACTTTGAGAATACAAGCTGATAATTGCTGGCGAGAAAATAAGAATGTACTCATGTTTGCATTCTGCTCCATGCTAATTGCTCATCGAATCTTCAATGAGGTCGAATGTGGATTTTTGTATGTTGGGCATACACATGAGGATATCGATCAGGTTTTTAGCACAGTCTCAAGGGAGCTTAAATGCAAGGATGTGGAGACAATAGATGACTTGGTAAGAAGATGTGGTAGGCAAGTTGGTGGTCGTAAGGAAAGTACAGTATGTGAGAGGCTCGAAAGAATGTATGATCGGAAGAGCTTCATTCTACCTTTCATACAAACGGGTGGTGATGCATTGACAGGTCATACCAATCCACACTACTTTCGCTTTTTTTTTAAAGATGAAAAACCTGTAATGCAATGGCAACAGTATTCTCATGATACAAAATGGGAACTTGAAGAACCTTACAGTCTCTTAACTTCAATTCCCAGCAAGGAAAGGTATCCAACATGGGCTCCTATACAAGAATTGAATGAGAGGTCTAACTATGAAATAGAAGGATTAAAAGCATTTATTACATACAAAGAGGAAATGCTCCGGAGATATCCTGATTCGAAGCCTACTTGGAGAGAACACACTACCACTATAATTAAAAAGACACGAAATTTAATAAAGGACCTTGAGAGAATGCGAGGCTCAAAGGATGTCAAGGAAGAATGCAATATGTTTTGGCCAAATGTTCATAACGATTTGCGCCCACCAGCTCCAGTCTTTGAAAATGAATTTGTATCATTACTCCCACGTCCATTTTGTAGACCGAAGAAGAGAGAGTTTATGCCACAAGTAGATATAGAGGTTGATTGTTTTGTTGTGGTTCGGCCATCGGATGATGAATATGAGAATATGAAGTTTTGGGTTGCAAAAGTAGTTGATGTGCAAAGAGATGACCAAGGGAGAGCTACAACATTTACAGCGGTATGGTATGAGCCAAAGGGCAGGAAGGAGAATATGGATAACAACACATTGTATACTAATTGTATAATGAAGGAGTGGGTCCCAAATGATGAAGCGGTCTCTCAAGTTTCGACAGAGACAATCATAGTGTCTTGGCATTCAAGGGCAAAGAAATTAAAGAAGCGCATGGGATATGAGGTAGAAGGAAAAATAAAAATGCCACAGCAAACTATTTTGCATATACACGAATTTTTAAGGATGCTCGCCATGGAGGAAGTAGAAGGAGACAGCGCAAATGAAGAATGTCCATGATTAAAGCTTTGTATTGAAGTCCATTGAAGGATTTTATTTGGGTACTAGGCAAGAAGCCAATCCAAGACAATTATAATCAGAGTCATCACCTCCTATGTCAAATGAGAGTCAAAATATGCACTGGATGTCACCCAAGGGTCAAGGCTTGCCAAGACAATAGGGAGTTAATGCAGATGGTACCTGGCAAGGGACTATCACATTGAGCAATAAGACAATGGGGAGTCAATGCACCCAAGGGGCAAGGCTTGGCAAGACAACTTGTGGGAGTTAATGCAGATGGCACCTGTATTTTGCACTGGATGTCACCGAAGGGTCAAGGCTTGGCAAGACAATAGGGAGTTAATGCAGATGGCACCTGGCAAGGGACTATCGCATTGAGTCAATGCACCCAAGGGGCAAGGCTTGGCAAGACAAGTGGGAGTCAAATTATGCAGATGGCATCTGGTAAGGGACTATCGTGACATTGAGCAATAAGACAATGGGGAGTCAAATTATGCAGATGGCACAAATTGAGGCTCTTTAAGAGCAACAATTTAAATTGTAAACATGTGTTCAATCTATATCATTTTGGATATAAAGACTCTAGCTGAGAGCAACGTCTCTCAATGTAATCATATAATAATAGCTATAATTGCTATTATACCTCTTTGGTTCAATACAAAACTTGGGTCTTATGGCATCATGTCTTTTTTCTATTTATTAAAAGTTTTAAAAATTTTGTGCATATTGCGAGTGACAATGTTATTTTCATGAAATATTTAAGTCTCCTTTCATGGATTTATAAATTTATCACATCAAGGAAAAATGTCAAGGAAAAATAGTAAAAATAATTAAATTAACAAATAACTTAGATATAGCTAGAATTTCTAATATAGGATTATTTCAAATTCTTACATGTTGGTGCAAAAGTATAGATTGAAAAAACAATATTTTTATGTGAATATGATAGTGCCACAAAGTGAACTTTTGATTTGGGAAGAATATTTTCAAAAAGTAAAATTTTGATTTGGGAAGGATATTTTCACAAAGTAAAGTTTTCATTTGGGAAGGATTTTTGGGCTTCGTCCAAAAACAACACAAAAAGTCCAAAATTAATGAAATAGGTGTTCTCGGTGGTTGGAACATCATGCAAACGTGATTGGGTTAGCTCAAACACTAATTAAGGCTAGAGGAGGTAGGCACTGGCCAAAGGAGGTAGGCACTGGCAATGAAATGCATTTGTGTTGGTTTAGGATACCTGCAACCCCCACAATATATAACCTATAGTAAATTCCAAACAACCACCATGCTTGTTTCAGTAAATCCCAATCAATAAATCCCAAACAAGGGAAAATGTAAATCGCAAACAATATATTAATCCCAAACAACCACCGAGCTTGTTTTAGCGACAATGACTGTGCATGAGGGACCATCTAATTCATAGGTTCAGATTAGCATTTAGTCAAAATCACTCTGTAATAACAATGACTGTGCATGACGCACCATCTAATTCATAGGCTCAGATTAGCATTGAGCTAGGATCAGCAGGCTGTCATAATAATGACTTTGCATCTAGTTCACAATATTATATTAGCATTCAATTGGTTTATTAGGTTGTAATAACAATAGTTTAGAATGAGAACTAGCATTAAGTTGAGATAGACTGTAAGAACATATCACATGGTTGGAATTACCATCTAATCGCACGCATCTAATCGCACGTCATGAGTGAAGTAGTCATAAGAAAATAGAACCTTCAAATCCAACTAAATGCAACATTTTCAAAGTTTGCCGAATTCCGTTAAGGAATGCATAAGTTATGGGTCATGCAAGATACCCATATACAGAATAGTCCTTGAACCTCACCAAAAATGGCTACACCCAAGCAAACAATGACCCTCCCCAACATTGGGATCTAGATGGTCCCTCATGCACAGTCATTGTCACTAAAACAATCTCGGTGGTTTTTTGGGACTAGTATACTATTTTGGATTTACATTTTTCCTTGTTTGGGATTTATTGAAACAAGTGCGGTGGTTGTTTGGGATTTACTAAAGGTTATATTTTGTGGGGGTTGTAGGTAATCTTAAACCAACACAAATGCATTTCATTGCCAGTGCCTCTTGTGAATGACACTCTTGGGAACTCTATGTTCCTCCTCCAAGTGATCAATCTCATCTATGATAATCTTGGGTTGTTGAGGGACCCCTTGCGAAATGGCTTCATCAAGCTCAGAACAAGCAGCAAGAAAAATGTCATTGCCTCTGTGGCTTTCCATATCTATTCCTCTACCGTTGTTCCTTCACTCGAGACCTGTTGGGTTTTTTAACTAGTTTGCTCTCCTACTATCCAAGATGTAATTGTTCACATATTCTAATCTGTCAAATCAAGGCGTCTTGACATGCTCAATGATGTAATCTAGTGAGATCTTTGTCATCTTTGAAGACCCGTGTACCGATAGATTCCTCACACATTACATTGATGAATATGACAGGTTAGTTGTATGATAGTTAAGGCTAGAGGAAGTAGGCACTGGCAACAAAATGCATTTTTGTTGGTTTAGGATTAACTGCAACCCCCACAAAATATAACCTTTAGTAAATCCCAAACAACCACCGTGCTTGTTTCAATAAATCCCAAACAAGGAAAAATATAAATCCTAAACAGCCATCGAGCTTGTTTTAGTGATAATGACTGTGCATGAGGGACCGACTAATTCATAGGTTTAGATTAGCATTCAGTCGGAATCAGACTATAATAACAATGATTGTGCATGAGGGACCATCTAATTCACAGGCTCAGATTAGCATTGAGTCGAACTGTAATAACAATGACCTTGCATGGGGGACCATTGAGTTCATAAGCTTAGATTAGCATTGAGTTAGTTTATCAGGATGTAATAACAATAATTTAGAATGAGAACTATTGTTATTACAACCTGATGAACCGACTCAATGCTAATTTGATGTCCTCTTTTGATGTTTTTTTTCTTCAGTTGACTGTAATAACAATGACTTTGGATGAGGGGCCATCTAGCTCACAGGCTACCCAGATTAACATTGAGTGAGAATTAGACTGTAATAACAATGACTTTTCATGAGGGACCATCTAACTCACACGGTCAGATTAGCATTAATCTGGAGATAGACTGTAAGAACATATCATACTGTTAGAATTTTTTGATGATCGAGAAATTCTCCCATGGCAACCATCTAATCACACATCATGGCTAGACAATGATGTATATGTCTACCTATGCTAGGCTGGGCTACCAACAAAGCTAGATGTATATGCCACCGCTCCTCCCCCCTCATCCCATTAAATTATTATGATCTTGGCTCCAATGACTGAGAAATTCTCCCATGGCAACCATCTAATCACACATCATGGCTAGACGATTATGTATATGATCGCCTATGCTAGACGATGACCACCTACACTAGGTTGAGCTACCAGCAAAGCTAGGTGTATGTGCCACTGCTCCTCCCCCCTCATCCCATTGAATTATTATGATCTTGGCTCTGATGTCTGAGAAATTATCCCATGGCAACCATCTAATTGCATGTCATGGTGAGACGATGATGTATATGACCGCCCATGCTAGGCTGGGCTTCTAGCAAAGCTGGGTGTATGTGCCACCGCTCCTCCCCCCTCATCCTATTGAATTATCATGATCTTGGCTCCAATGACCAAGAAATTCTGGCATGGGAACCATCTAATCGCACGTCATGGCTAGACGATGATGTCGATGACTCCCTATGCTAGGTTGGGCTACCAGCAAAATCTAGCTAGTGGATTATGTGCTCTTGGTAGCAATAGGCACCCAGAGTCACACAACTGACATAAGAAATGAAGGGGGAAAGAGTCGGAGGGCGGAAAGTCTAGCTATATAAAGGCCTTAAGAGCAGAGAAACAATTCATCGCACCCATGAAAATTTATCCTACCCCCTTCCACGCTCTCTCCAAGCCCCCTTCTACCCCTATGATGAATCTTCTGCTCCAACCTAGATGCCCCTTCATAATGCTACCCAAGTCATGGGATCCATTCTTTTCCTTGTCTCTCCTTCCTGCAACACTCTACCAGCCATAGCCATGACCAAGGGAGTTGCAGGATGGGGAGCCAAGGGAAATGGGTCATTGTTGTTCCATCAGGAACTGGCAGAGAACTCACCTTGGTGATGTGACTCTCGTAATTGAGCACAACCTTAGGCACTGGGGAAGGAGAACTCAACTTGGTGATAAGCTGTAACACACTGAGAGCATGCGTCAGTGTGCTGGAGCTCACCACCAGATTGAATTCCCTGACCACTATCGAATGCTCTACTCGATTGAGCTCACCGCCAAGTTGAGTTCTCTCTACTAATGCCTTGAAAGAAGAAATTCTTTGATAACCCTGCTAGTTCCTTGAAAGAAGTTGCTATGATGAAGGCAATTCCTTGAATGACTTGAAAGAAAAACCTCATGACCAACCATGTTGCAGGATGGGGGGCCAAGGGAAACAGGTCTTCGTTGTTCCGTGAGGCACTAGGAGAGAAATCAACTTGGTGTTGAGCCTCTCATCATAATTGTGCACAACCTTACTCACTAGGGAAGGAACTCAACTTGGTGATCAGCTCTAACACACTGAGAGCATGTGTCAGTGTGTTGGAGCTCACCACCATATTGAGTTCCCTATCTGCTATGGAATGTTGTGCTCGATTGAGCTCACCTCCAAGTTGAGTTCCCTCTTCCAAGGCCTTGCCTTCTAAAGTTGCTATGAAAAAGCTAATTTCAATTACGAGGTGCTCATATTGTCCCCTGCATACGAGGAGTTCCAGGTCAAAATTGTAATAAAGTCCTACCTACGATAGCACTACGAGGTGCTCGTATTGTCCCCTGCATACAAGGCACCAAGTCCAAAGTGTAAGAAAGTGCTAAGAAGGGCAAAAAGTGACACCCAGTCCTACCACAGTGGTGGTGTTGACAAGTGCTTAAAGAAGTGTCACAAAAACAAAGTGCTAGAATCTTTTTATGTAATCTGTTTTGTTAAATGTTTGCTTCAGATGTAATTTAATTTGTTTCAATTTTGATGTAATAGGATGTGCACAGTTTCCGAGCAAAAACCTATGAGCAGAAAAGTCCGAGCGATAATTTTTCACACCAACCATGCTTGTATATTTCTCAAAGGAATATACAATTCTTTCTTAATTTCTCATTTATGGAACCATATACTTACTTATTTTTCATTATAACCCTCATTTTAGAGAACATCATCTATATATGAACAAACAATGAACACTTTAGAAGCTCCTATAAATATCTCCCTACCATACTCTCTTTTGAGGATTATGGTAATTCAATCAATTTAAAAGAGTTTCCCTAATCTTTAGCAATCCCATATTTGAAGCTCTCATATAACAATGTATACCATATTCCTTGGATGAGTAGGAAAAAGATATTGGAAACCTCATATTTGAAGCCATTATAATTGATCATAAATTAATCTCTAATACATCATCAAATATGGGAAGGCAAGGGAGGGATTTTCAAAATATTCCCAATTCTCCAAACCTAAGTACTTTTAAGGAAATGTGGTCTCTATTGAACTCCTTCTTACCATAATATGAATTAGGGAGAAGTTGTAACTCTCATATACATCTTGAAATTTTTAATTTTTCTCTTTTATAACTATAAAAAGTGTAATTTTAAGCCTACCATTGCATAGATCATGAGATTCTGAACATTTTTTCCCTTTTACAGCTCCTCAATCTAAGCTAAGGAGCAAAGTTATGACCCCTTCTGCTTAGGCTCTCCAAGGGTATTCCGCCGATGGAATAGGGTTGGGGCAAGCTCTTCAAACCATATTCCTCTGGCAAAATACACTTAGAGGGTCTATTAAAAAGGTATTATATATTTTTCTTAGGTCATTCTGAGGAACTGTAAAGAGGATATTTGCTCAAAATTTCATGATCCAACCAATGGTGAAAGGAAAAGAAAGGATTTTTGAAAGTCGTAAATAAGTCACCACTTAGACATTATATATGTATATTATATAAAGGTATATTTATATCTATATCTATTTATCAATATTTCATATAACTTACATATTCCTTGAAATAATTTGGATTTTTTTGCTCCCCAAAAATGACTTGAGCCTATATATTTGGACCCTCGGGGGTTTTTGCTCGGAAAATGGAAACCCCCGATGTAATACTATTATCGCAAAAACTATTGGATGTATACATTTTCCTTATCTTGGAACTAAAATAGCTTCAAGAACGTGTGTGGTGGTTGAGAAATTATTGCACAAGGAGTAATACGATTAAAATATCTCTAAAATAACTATTTTCCTTGGTTTAGAACTAAAATGGCTCCAACATCCAGTGCGGTGGTTGCGGATATGGACCTTGAGGGGTCCCGTTAGAGATTGACATGCCACGGTAGTCTTCATGCCAACGTGGGGGTCTCTCCATGCCAACATCATTGCTTGAACCAGCACGGTGGTTAGCACAACAAAAGATTGTGTTGCACACCAAGAAGTTGCATAATGACAAGTGGCAAGGCAAAAGTTTTGTGCTATAGTCAGGCCAACGTGGTTGTGCTCGAACCAGCATCATAGTCAGCGCAGCAAAATATTGTGTTGCATAATGACAGATGGCGAAGCTGCGCAAGCAAACATGGCAAGGCAAAGGCTGTGTGATGTAGTCAGGCTAGAGGTAGAGCAATAGTCTCTATGCTCATGAGTAAATGCATATAGTGCCATGTGTCGATCTCTGTGCTATTGACCATGATAAGATTGCATCTCATTATTATGTTAGTGAGCGTTCATGACATTGGGAAAATTTTTTACGAGGGCGCAGGTCCGCAAAAAATTCAAATATTCACCCAGAAGCGCATCGCGTCGCGGCCTCAAAATGGGCCCAAAAATAGTTCTATGATTAGCTACACCCAAGCAAACATTGACCCTGAAGCAAAAGAAATCCATTAGTCTTAAAACCTAATAAGAGACTTGATTTTTAGGTATCAAAATGTTTGCTTTCACTCATTAGCAAAACCAGGATCGACTATAGATTGCAATGAGATGCTGATAAAGGACATTATGTGTGAAGAGCTCAACACAATACATATGGACCTTTTTATCATGTAAGATATACATTACCTTTTAGCTAATATTTTTTATTATTGGTGACAAATCTTTTGGTGTGATACGAATGTGTCCAACTTATTTGACACTAGGTTCTTGGAGTATAGACTTCCTCCAAATATCTTTCAATAGTACTTCTTTGAGAAGCCTCTTTGGTATTCACTTGCAAGTAGGAAAACTAGAAATGGATAATATTTTATGGCCGATGATAAACTAGAAAGACACTTATAGCCACAAGATCTTTTGATTTATAAAATGGCATTTTCCCTCTTTGTGATAAGTAAGTATATGCATCCGAATATAGGTGAAGTAAGAGATTTGTGTTTCTATCACATTTGTGTTTGTGCGAAGATCATGATATGTTAAATTTTGTCAAATGTATGAAACTACAGTGCACATTGGAGTTTGTTTGTTTTGCATAATCGTGAGGGTGGGAAGGATCAAATAGGGAGCTTCCCAAGTTCCCCATCCATATTTTAGCTAGATTCACTTAGTAGGACAATTCCAAAACTGTCTTTAGAGGTCTTCCGCAGCTGGGTTGACTATCTTCTGTTTTCTTGTTTTGTCATTTATGAATTACTATTAAAAAAGCAAAATCATGAATTTTCCTTACAAAGCATCTTCTGCTATTAAAGGGTTTGGCAAGTCTGTGGAGAATGCTACAGATCCCAAAATTATCACATGCATGACAAGTATATGTACTCAGATGCCTACATTTATAAAGGCATGTTCTTTTATATTTTGATTATCAATAGTAGTCTACTTTTCACTAACTTTGAGTTAGGTTTTTTTAGGTTGGTAACATCTACTTTATGTGATTACAAAAAGGTTCCCTAGTAGTCCAATGTCATTGATTGTGGAGCCTATGTTATGAAGTTCATTGAGGAGCTTGTGTATCGAGAAGAAAATGCAAGGCTCTATAAAAAAACTCACAAAGATTGTTCTTAGAGATTTGTAAGTACAAAATAAAATGATTTATTTCATTTGTTTTTCATTGATTTACGTTTCTATTCTAGCCTTTTGATTTTATGCATTTAGATGACTCCAAACGGGTTCTTGTCGGATCATGTAATGGATTTGAGTGTTCGCTTACATACATGGGCTACTCGTCGGTTCTTCAAAAAATGAGAGAAGGCAATAAGAAGTACAATCGAATTGATTGTCATCTTTTTTTGCCTTTTACAAACTTGTGTTTTAATTGTTAATGCATGGACCTCATCCTACTTTTTCCCATCTTGTCCACAGAGCTTCAATGAAGAGAAGAGACATCACTCCTTATGGCCTACGCAGTTGGACAACCGTAAGACTAGTATGTTCATCATAGCTTGGTCACCAATTTATTGGCAATGAATTGGAGTTTTGTTTGGTCACCTATGTGGAGTTCTTTGCATTACAATTATTGTAGTTATGTGTACTCTTATCATCACATGCTTGCACATATTTTGAGTGCTCGAACTTTCATGGTCCACATAAAGATTATGCATGATATGCTCTATATAGGCTTCTGTGGACAAAGTTTGCAAATGGGTTCTTGCTTACAAAACTCTAGCCAACCAAAATGCAAGAAATTTTGCATTTAAATACTGTGTGGATTTTATTAAAAATGAGTCCATATGGTTATCTCATTCAAGTACATATAATGTATACCCAAAATCCATGCTCATTATGAGTTTACCCATGTATAGGGACCAAAGTTGCTATCTTATGGGAAGCAACAAGGTTGCCACTTTTATGACGTATGTGACTATAATGTGGCTAGCATTAAGGCTGATACATAGGCAACATATTTAGTTGCTATGCACACATTTTGAGCAAGACGTTTCATGGCCCACATAAAGATTATGCATGATATCCTCTGTACAAGATCCTGTGGTGGAAAGAGTTTGCAAATGGATTATTTCTTACAAAACTCTGACCAACAAAATTGCAAGAAACTCTGCATGTAGAGAGTGTGTTTATTTTATCAAAAATGAGTTCAGATGGTTATCTCAATCAAATACATATAATAGATACCCAAAATCCATGCTTATTTATCATGTTACCCATGTGTAGGGACATGAGTTGCTATCTTATGGGAAGCAATAATGTTGCCACTTTCACGATATATGTGACTATCATGTGGCTAGAATTAGGGCTGATATGTAAGCAACATATTTAGTTGCTATGCAACCTACATAGGGTTGCAATTATGGGCCAAGGTGATACCTTATATAGGCATACTTGTGGCAACAATATGGGATGGATTATGGGCTTAAGTGCTGCCTTAGATGACCATATTTGTGGCTAAATTTTTTACTCCTTTGGTTGCATATGTGAAGTTATTTGCATCATACTTTTTGTATCTATATATGCTCCTATCATTAGTGGTGGTTATGTAGGCAACATATTTAGCTAATAGATGGGTAGCACATAGGCTGGCCCATACTGTGTTGGAATAATGGGCCAAAGTGCTACCTTATGAAGGCAAGGACACAGCTAAAGTATGGGCTCTATTGACTGCTTGTACGGAGTCTTTTCTTGTAAACACAAAACTCTCGCCAACACAAATTCTGAAGGTGTAATCGTTTGTTAAAATGTGAGTCTAGATGGTCATTTGAGAAAAATACATGTCATAGGGACTAATAAACGCTTGCTCACTACATTGTTGCCCATGTGTGGGTGCCATGGAATGTTTGTATGGTAGGGAACAATAGTGAGACTTTCATGGTTTACATAAAGATTATGCATGATATGCTTTGTATAAGCTTCTATACATAGAGTTTGCAAATGGGCTATTGCTTACAAAACTCTGGCCAACCAAAATGCAATAAATTTCGCAATTAGAGACTGTGTGGATTTTATCAAAAATAATTTCAAATGGTTATCTCATTCAAACGAGTTAATGAGCTACTTTGTGAGTATGAATACTAGTATGGAATTGTTAATGATTGTGTTAAACGATGTGGTGCGAAATTGGCTATGTGTTGTTATGGATAAATCTGACCAAAGTAAAAAGGCATAAATATGAGTGTGTGCTTGTATATGTGGCAATAGTATAATAAAATATGGAATGCATAGGGCCCAGGGTTGAGGTGGCAGGGCATGACCATGTGCCACCCTTCCACGTAAGAGGACCCATAAGGTGTGTTCTACATAATCCATGGTAGTAATATTATAAAATGTTAAGGTGTCATGGCTCTTCCATGTGCCACCCCTCCACCTAGGTGGTCCCATGCCTGCATTTAGTGAGATATGGCCCAAAGTCCATGGGAGAAGTAATATAAAATAGGTGGAGATGGATATTATATTGGGTTATTCCCTCCAGGGATGCGTCAATTTTATGAGCAAAAACCTATGAGAAGGTTTATCCGAGCGTGTTTTTCAAGAGACTTAAAAAATTGTATTTCTTTAGGAAACATGGTTTTTATACTTTTATTTTCACTAGAACTAGATCCCTTTATCATAAAAATATACAGACTAGTCACTCATTCATTTTTACACAATATAATTTTCTTATTTAGAGACATCCCTTTGTACCCCTGTTATTACCTTAAAAAAGTGTTGATTCCTTTAAGAAACATCTCTCATAATCACTCTCAATGTAATAATACTATGCATAAAATTACTTATTAACACATTTATGTCATATGGCAATATCTTTTTAGTGTTTTTATAGCATAAATAACAAGATATTTATGGACATGTTTCTAAAGAAGTTTAAATTACTATAAAGAAGTATTAACTTGGGCTTATATATCACTCTCATAAAATACATGTAATATTTAATACTATATATGCAAGATTTTCCAAAATATAACTCCACATATGTGCTCAAATGGGGTGTTTCGATCAATTTGAGTGGTTGAATGACTATATTTGGACATTGGATATGAAAGTTATGTCACTTTTAAAAGTGCTGTCCAAGGTAGTTTCGCCAGCGAAACTACCTTGGGAGACCTGCTTCAAAGGGGTTTCGCTGACGAAACTACTTGGATGGCCTGCTTGAATGAGTTTTCTTTGAAGAAACCCTATCATGAAGATAGGTTGAGAGAGGGTTTTCAATGTCACCCCCTATTAAGTAAAAGTTGTAAGAAGGATCATAAGGGAATTTTCACAGAGAAGTCTACTCTACATGTGGGTTATTTCAAAAGCCATCCCATTATGCTCTCACCATTCTTAAAGATTCACCTAAAGATTTTTGTATAAAATAGGCATTGCTATAATACTTTGCATATTTCTAAGTGAAACTATGTTTTCTTCTGATCGATTTTTGCCATATTTATGCATAGTTGGAAGCTTTTTTTTTCCTTTGCTCGAATGCTCGGAAGATTTCGCTCAGAAAATGCTCGTCCCCTTCCCTCCATATAGGATAGGCCCATGTGGGGGAGGTATAGAAGGTCCAAGAATGCAAGTTAAATAATGGGGAAAGTAGGATGAGGTGGCAAGATTCCTTGTGCCAACCCTCCACTTGTCCTCCTAGATGTGTGAATGTATTATAAAATTGGGAAGAGACCAAGGAAGTATCATAGACTTGGGATATGGGAGTTGATATATGTGGAAAAATGTGGCCAAGCGTTATCGCACAAAATTGAGAGTGCGTAACCGCCTAGCCCACATGGGAGACTCTTCCACACACACCATGCATGTGGAAGGATGCATTTATTGGGAGACACCCCCTCTCTTGGCTATAAAAGGAGGGGGCTATTCCTTGAGGGGATGCTCATTCTTGTAAAGCCACCTAGCTAGTACTTTGATTTCCCCCTTCTCTTTCTTTCAAATAAAGCATGACCCTCTTGCCTTGATGTCTCCATCTCTACATTCCTCTTTCCATCATGTACATGCTTCTCTTCCCCCTCTCCTTTTCCCCTTGTGCCATAGTCTCCCTCTTCATTCCCTCCCCTTCTAATCCCTTTTCCCATCACATGATAATGTTTTCCCCTCACGTTCTCCTTTCCTCTATGGCCCTTGAGCGTCGCCATACCTATCCTCTAGCCTCTTGGCTTGATTTCTTTTCGGCTAACAGAAATGGTGTGGCTGTTGGGATCGAAATCTCCACGGCTAGTAGTGTAAACTCTGTTACTCCTACGACTGGGTGCAGATCTGCGGCCTCTTCCGTGCATAGTTCTCTACTTTTGCACCTCCAAACTATGTGCCTTCCCTATCTCTATGGCTGCAAAACCTCCCTGCTTCTGCACTTCCAGTCTGCCTGCTTTCTGCTCATGGTTCCTACGTGTATTATGGCTGGCAAATCTTCTGCTCGTACCGGTCGCATCTACAAAACTGTAACATTCGTGCTCCCTCTGAGTTCTTGTGCACGTGAATCGCGCGTCTACCGTGTACATCCACGCGCATCACGGATAGATCGCATCGCAATGGTTTTCTGGGCTCCTGCATCTTCTGGTCGCGGACATTTTTTTTTGCAAAACTGTAACAGATTCCGCGCCCCCCTCTCTTCTCTTTCTCTTCTCCTTCTCCTCTCCTCTCCTCTCTTTTTATTAAAGAGTGGGATTTGAACCCAAGACCTCCCCCTTCACAAAAGGGAGGATTATCATTGGGCCAGCAGATAAGAAGTGATGAAAATGTAATGATTTTTGCTTATATATTGAAATCTCGGGAACTTTAACTCTCTAACCGTAGGGAGTTTTCACATGATGTAAAAAGCAAAAGTACTTCACTTCATGTGATCTACTCACTCAGGGGGGTCACTCATCATATGTAACCCTATCACGTGAGTTCAACAGAAGGATATTTTTTATTCCTAAAATTTACAGAAATAAATATACATAAGGGACTATTTAAAATAGTTTTGGAAAAAATTTACAGATTTGTATAGAAAAGGGGTACATTTTATTAATGAAAAAATTTACAGATAAGGGATTTTAAATATAGGCCTTGAACGCATGTGATATAGAGGGTTTATACATAGTGACACCCCCGAGTCTACTCATATCTCCTACTAGATTGTAGATTCTGAACTTTTTCAAGTTCACTTCACGGACGCACGCCACACGAGGAGGGTGGATATTTCTGTCACTTCTCGACGAGTTTAAAGATTTGGTGCCTGGTCCTCTGTGCCTTACGGCTACCAATGGGCGAGATCTCTTTCTTGATCTTCACGTCGATCTGCAACAACTGATTGTACAGTGCATTGCTCAAGGAGACGATGGGTGGGATGATACAGCATGGATGATTCAAGGTGAAGAACTAGTGATACGCTGGGAAGACTTTGATTTCAATTCTACTCATTGTACGCTGATCGAGCTACTTGCTCGGGGGGGTCACTCATCATATGTAACCCTATCACGTGAGTTCAAAAGAAGGATATTTTTTATTTCTAAAATTTACGGAAATAAATATACATAAGGGACTTTTTAAAAGAGTTTTGGAAAAAATTTACAGATTTGTATAGAAAAGGGGTACATTTTATTAATGAAAAAATTTACAAATAAGGGATTTTAAATATAGGCCTTGAACGCACGTGATATAGAGGGTTTATACATAGTGACCCCCCCGAGGCTACTTGCTTCTTCGGAGGTAATTAAAAGGGTGTCCTTCTTCGAAGGGTGGGATGCTCCCAAAGCTTGGGGGGAGATTTGGTGCATCTGCTTATTAATTCCTGTGGATAAGCTCGTCTTGAATGGTTTATTCTCAATCTCACTACAAAGGTTCTAGGGCTCGGCTATGGTTGGTAATGTTTTGACCAAGGAATCCCTTTGTACCTAATCAACCCTTTGTGCCTCATTTTGAGCTTCAAGTTGTAATTCTTTTTGGTCTAAAGATAAACTATCAACAAAGGATTGCAAGTTTATTTGGTGCTGAACGTCTTGCTCAAGTATTGAATTCTCCCCACCCTCTCCTTCTACCTATCTTGGACTACCGAGAAACTTGGGATGTCTGGATTTTAGTCTTGGTGTGATGACATCTTGGATCCTTCAATTTGATGGAGCTTACAAACCTTCGACCAAGGCTACTGGCGTGGGTGTGAAGCTCACTTCACCGAGTGGTGAGGAGTATTGTTATAGCAAGTCTGCACCTGCAAGTACTTGCAACCAAGCTGAGTACTTGGCACTCATTTTTGGGCTACAAAAGGCACAAGAACATCACGTCAAGCTCGGGGGGGTCACTATGTATAAACCCTCTATATCACGTGCGTTCAAGTCTTATATTTAAAATCCCTTATCTGTAAATTTTTTCATTAATAAAATGTACCCCTTTTCTATACAAATCTGTAAATTTTTTCCAAAATTATTTTAAATAGTCCCTTATGTATATTTATTTCTGTAAATTTTAGGAATAAGAAATATCCTTCTGTTGAACTCACGTGATAGGGTTACATATGATGAGTGACCCCCCCGAGACGTCAAGCAACTTGAGGTGCAAGGAGATTCTCAACTAGTGTGTGAACAAGTTAGTGGAAGGTGGAAGGTGCGGAGCAAAGGCTTGGTTCCACGACATCAACAAGCATTGGAACTTTGCAACCAATTTGAAGAGGTAAAAATTCAGCATATCCCTCGAGCTCAAAATCTAGTTGTTGATTTCTTGGCACGTGAAGCTTGCACTTCAATCACGCATGAAATGAGTGGAAGCACCGCCCCAACAAAGCTGCAAGCCACGAATGAGGGTGATCATTTGTAAGGAATGCAAAGGTTGTGGTCATCATGAAACTAAGTGCTGGGCATATTTGATACGAGTTTACCGGCTTCGGAAGATCATCAGAAAGGTCCTCAAGGACATTGCTCAAAAGAAGGATGCCAGACTGCACACCCCTTGAAGAAATAGCATGGCGATTACAAGAACTGGAAGAAGCTGAAGGTGATGTGCAAACTCTCCAACTAATGACATTTGTCATGGCATTCTTGTTTGCCTTGATGAACAACCTCATGCAATGCCGTGTCTCTAACCCTTGCTTGTAAAGATGGATGTGATATCATGAGGGTTGATCCTTTTAAGATTGTTTATGAGCTATTCTATGCTGAAGATTCTTCCCATGTAGTATTTAACAATACACCAGTCACACCCTACCCAGCCTATGTGTGCTTTGTGGATGTATCTTCACCTGATTTTCAGTTCAAGCTACCTCTTGAGAGTGCTCTCAACGGAAGCAAGAATGGAAGAAGGAGAGAGAGAAAGACAGAGAGCCACACAAGTTTTGGTGGGTACAGAACCACCCTAATCTTCTTTTTCATTCATTTATATATGTGTTTGAGTATTGTACATAACCGGGGTAAAGGCACGGTGACCTTTAACCCCCACAACCTCCCACTTAAAGGACAATGTGCCTTTAAGGGAGAACAACCAGTGAGCATACTATCCAATGCCCATCAATACACGACAATACTCAAACCGCTGACTAGGTAGACTCTTCCTGAGCATATCTGCAAGGTTATCATCTATATGAACCTTGACAAGCTCTATGCGCTTGTCCTCAAGTACCTCCCTGATGAAATGGTACCTGACCTCAATGTGTTTGGTCTTTGCATGAAAGACCAGATTTCGTGCTAGCTGAATAGCACTCATGGAATCACTATGCAATGTCGGTACACCTGTATGAATCCCCAAATCTCCCACTAGCCGATCAAGCCATATAGCCTCCTTGCAAGCCTCTGTGGCTGCAACATACTCAGCCTCTGTGGTAGACAAAGCAACGCACTTCTGTGCACGAGACATCCATGACACTGCACCACCTGCAAAGGTGAACACATAACCAAAAGTGGATGTCCTACTATCCACATGCCTTGCATAGTCTAAATCTGTGTACCCAAGTACACGCATGTCTCCTTTACCAAAGCAGATGCACATCTCCTTGGTACCCTTCATGTACCTCATAATGCACTTAACTGCCTCCCCCAATGCCTCTTTCTTGGATTAGCCATATACCAGCTAACAACTCCCACTGCAAATGCAATGTCTGGTCTAGTAGCTATCATAGCATACATAAGACTCCCAACCACTGATGCATAAGGAACCTTGGCCATCATGGCCCTTTCCTCATCTGATTTGGGACTATCTGTATGACTCAGTTTCACATATGGAGGCAATGGAGTACTCACTGCCTTCCCCCCCTCCATATTGAAACGATGCAATACTTTTGTAACATACTCTTTTTGTGAGAGCCGAGTTTCCTACTCCGATCACGCGTGATGCGCATACCAAGAATATGACCTGCAAGTCCCAAATCCTTCATATCAAAGGCCTCATGCAACTTGGCCTTTAATGCATCTAGCTCATAAGTATTCTTGCTAGCCAATAGCATATCATCCACATATAGCGCCAAGATTATTAGGCTATTATCCTTAGCCCTTTTAGTGTAGAGGCAGTGATCAATTTCACTCCTTCTAAAACCCTGGGACCGAATGAAAGCATCAAACTTCTGATACCATTCTCTAGGTGCTTGCTTAAGACCATAGAGACTCTTCTTCAACTTGCAAACTAAATGCTCTTTGCCCTTTTCTTCAAAGCCTTCCGGCTGCACCATGTAAATTTCCTCATGCAAATACCCATGCAAGAAAGCTGTCTTGACATCCATCTGCATAAGCTCCATATCCTCTACTGCCACTAGTCCAAGCATGCATCTAAGTGTGGTCATCTTCACAACCGGAGAGAATATCTCATCAAAGTCCACACCCTTCTCTTGCTTGAACCCTTTAGCAACCAAATGGGCCTTGTACCTAGGCACATCATCACCTGTGACCTTCATTTTGTAGACCCATTTACATGGCAATGCTTTATTTCCATGTGGCAAAGAAACCAAGTCCCAAGTCTTATTCTTCATAAGTGAACTCATCTTTGATTGCATAGCATACTCCCACTTGCGTTGATCCTCGCGCATCATAGCCTCTTTGTAGCAAGAAGGCTCCCCGCAATCAGTAAGCATCACATAGTCTACCCCTAGAACAAACTTATCAGGCGGTCTAGACACTCTAGAAGATCTTCTCAAGGGCATTTCAGCTTGCTGTCCCACCTGCATATCAGCCACATTTGGCTCATCATTTCCACCAATAGATGATCCATCATCTACCCTTGATTGTATACCTGTGGGAGTACTTGGTGGTACCATTTCTTGCACATTTGGTGCATGGACAACTTGCTGTCTATCAACATATGCAGGTGGATTCACATCCTGGAAAGTGATTCTCCTGATTTCCACATCCCTCATGGGTGCCTTATGCATCTTCTTCTCATTGAAGACTACATCATGGCTGCGTATGATCTTCTTTGCTTCTGGATCCCAGAGACGATAGCCCATCTCTCCACTTTCACCATAACCCAGAAAGATGCATTTCCTAGACTTAGGATCTAGCTTCTTTTGAAGCTCTTTTGGCACATGTGCATATGCCTCACACCCCCAAATATACGCAAATGAGAGTAAGAGGGCTTCTTGCCACTCCATGCCTCTTCAGGAATACCACCATCCAAACTCTTACTAGGTGATCTATTGATCACATGCACTGCAGTCTTCATTGCCTCAGCCCAAAAACCACCAGAAAGACTTGCATTGGAAAGCATGCATTGCAACCTTTCTTGAATGGTGCGGTTCATCTTTTCTGCAACTGGATTTTGCTCTGGAGTACGAGGGGATGTGAGCTCCCTCTTAATCCGATGTGTATCACAGAAATGCTGAAAGTCATGAGAGAGATACTCTCCACCATTGTCAGTCCGTAGGCATTTAAGCGTTCTACCTGACTGATTCTCAACCAAGGCCAGCCATTTCTGAAATACTTGGAACACATCACTCTTCCGAGCTATAGCATAAGCCCACACTTTCCTAGTTGCATCATCAATGAATGTCACATAGTATTCAGCCCCGCCTAATGACCGTGTAGGCATGGGAGCACATACGTTTGAATGCACCAAATCAAGAATTTCAAACTCTTTCTTTCCCCTTATTTTATGGGCTGATTTAGTCTGCTTCCCATAGAGACAGTGCTCACAAAATTCAAAATCAAAGAAACTCAAATGCGGTACATAACCCAAATGGCATAAGAGTTTCATTCCATTCTGGCTCATGTGCCCCAACCTGCAATTCCACAAAGAAGTGCTTGGCTGCTCGATTATTGCAACAACATGATCAAATACCCTTGATACATGTAAGGGATATAAAGTCCCACACTTGGCACCCCTAGCCAAAAGCATAAAGCCCTTCTGAATTTTCCAACTCTGAAAGCCAAAAGTGGTGTGAAAACTAGCATCATCTAGCTGACCCACTGAAATAAGACTCTTGGTCAGCTTAGGCACATGTCTCACATGTTTCAAAACAAATGCAGACCCATTTGCAAAAGAAAACTTTATGTCACCTGCTCCCACTATGTCACATGCATAGTCATTTCCAAGATGCACACAACCTGTCTTTCCACTGTCATAAGTGGAGAACCATTACCTATGGGGAGTAACATGGAATGAAGCACCAGAATCCAAAATCCAATCCTGGGAATATGCATCATCTAAAGTGGTAAGCAACTCTGCAGATAAACTAGACATGAAGAGAACGTCATTGTCACTATCATGTGTGACTGCATTGATCTCCTCGATCTTCACTTTTCCTTTGTCCTCCCTTGGACTCTCTTCCTTTTGATTTGCACCCCAATTTGCATTCTTTTTCTTATCCTTTTGCTCTCTTTTCAGCTTGTAGCAATCCTTTTTCATATGGCTCTTCTTGCCACAGTGGTATTACTCAATGTTCCATGCCCTGGATTTGCTACGAGACTTCCCTCTTTCTTGGGACTTCCCCCTGAACTGTGATCTGCCCCTTTGCACATTTAAGGCTGCATCCTACTTATAAACGTCGCAATAGGATCCGTGTGTAATAGTGTATATAGTGAAATTGTATCTATATAGTAAAATTCTCATAAGGACTCTCTATATAGTGATTGTTTTCCCCATATAGTAAAATTTTCTCAAAAATTTTACCTTTATATAGTGAAACTATATCTATATAGGAATTTTCATAAGGACACTCTATATAGTGATTGTTTTCCCCATATAGTGAAATTTTATCCATATAATAGCAACATTCTCTTAAGAAATCCCTATGTAGAGAAAGTTTTTTCCTAGTATAGTGAAATATTTTCTAGGTAAACTATATAGAGACACTCTTACTTTCTCTAGTTTGGACTTTTACTAGATATGTGTATTTCTTTCTAGTAAATAATCTAGCAAATCCTTTTTTTTTGTTATATAGAGATTGGTCCAAATTTCCTTGTGAATTTTAGAACCTAAAATGTGACTTAGAATACGAACCCAAATTACCTTTTGCATGACAACATTTAAGCACATTTGGAATAAATGGATGCTATGTTATTTTCTGTTCTTTTCAAGACGTCAAGACAAAAGTAAGCAACTTAGAATGCAATGGAAGAGTGAAATGTGATCAAGAACCATCATGCAACTGAAGCTATTGCAAAGGTGCTGAGAAGAGTTGCATGGTGCTATAAGAGTGATTGTGTCAACCACCCGATCAAAGGTACGGCCCATTAGTCTCTTGAGTGCATGAGAAACTACGACCAAGCTTTCACATAAGAGCAACATGAGGCTAAGGGTACTGCAACATGAGCAATAACAAATTGTGAGAGGAGGGAGGAGTTTGGAGTAGTGTGAATAGAAGGGGTTTTGTGCTACCCAAACGTGAAAAGAGGTTGTGAAAAAGGTGATGGAGTGGATGCACATCTCAAGCTGCTTTGGTTGAGCAATGTTTAGACTTGGGGGGCTCAGCTGCTACGATCAGAGGCAAGAATCATACGTAAAAAAATAACATCGTGAAATTGTAAATGGCAACATACGAGCAAAACAAAGTGCATAGCATGTATAAACAGTGCGGGGGTTGAACCACCACTTAGATTTCACCTCACGCAATCCCACTACTGGAAGTTTGGTCGAGCGTGTACTTCAAAACTCCTTGTAACTTGACACTTTTGGGGCTACTGAATTTCACAGATAGGATGTTGTGGTCTTGCTACGGGACTACTACACACGGGCCCTATTTCGATGCTTAAGCACTGATGTTTAGCATGCACGGGGCGCCCATCGTCGATAATCAAAGCGAGATTTGTTAAGTGTCGCTATATAGCGACTTTAGACAAGTGTCACTATATAGCGACATTTAAATAGCATTGCTATATAGCGACACTTATTAGACTTGTGAATGGTCACTATACAGCGACACTTATTAGACTTGTGAATGGTCATTATATAGTGACACTGAGACAGTTTCCTATAGCAACGTTTTACAGAGAGTGTTTTTCCTATACCGACCTTAAAAGATAGTTTTTCCCAATGACAAAAAAATTTTCCTTTTCATACATGTTTGATCCTCTAAGAGAATAAAAGTATAAGAGCATGTACGTCAAGTTTGAAGCTCATATATTCATGTCCAAGTTTGAGATGAAAAAAATCAATGAAGAGCATTTACATCAACGGCTTCATCTTGAGCCAAGTCTAACGCGCCAAACAAGTCTATCTCTAACTCTATGACGATTGATCTCCTATATCATCATCGTACTCTAGCATCATAAATTCACCTAAGACTTAATCATCTTCTTCAATAAAGTGTGGTGATTCTTGATGATCGTCATCTTCTTCCTCAATATCGTGATCTCCACCTTCGTCCCGTACGATGTCATTATGCGCACCTTCCTCTTGGCTCATATTGTGATCTTCATCTTCTTCACTAGATCCATCTGGATCAATTGGATCTGGCATTCGTAGTGGCATCTCCATATCCACATCTCGGGGGGGTCACTATGTATAAACCCTCTATATCACGTGCGTTCAAGGCCTATATTTAAAGTCCCTTATCTGTAAAAAATTTCATTAATAAAATGTATCCCTTTTCTATACAAATCTGTAAATTTTTTCCAAAACTATTTTAAATAGTCCCTTATGTATATTTATTTCTGTAAATTTTAGAAATAAAAAAAATCCTTCTGTTGAACTCACGTGATAGGGTTACATATGATGAGTGACCCCCCCGAGATCCACATCTCTATCTTAAAAAATTTGCTTACTTCATGGTGCAACTTGGATCACATACCACCATCTTGGATCAGAACGATCCGGATGAAAAACCACCTATATTGAAGATGGGTGCCAGATCCCATCAATTATATATATGAAATTATGCTTAAGTACATGTATCAATGGATCTTTAAAAATGAAATCTTCGATTAATGAAATCATTAGTATGCACCTGCTCACAATGCTCGGGAAAAACAAAAGTATCACTTTCATTGGTCCAAAGTTTGGTGGAGTCTATTGCAAAGAAACTGCTACTGTCTTTTCTCACTGTCGCATGGGGACCTTTGTAAATAGTTCTAAACCATTTTACATCAAGAATGACAATACTAAATCGTATGAAATCAATTTCATAGATTTCGCGTATGGTTCCACAATAATCCAACTGTGAGGAGAGAAGATTGGTATCCGAAGCACTTGCTCGGCTATCTTATGTAAAGTTAGCCATGACTCCACAATCATACATGACTCTCTTTGAATTGATGCATTCCATGCAAAAATGTCATCCATATGACAATAATGCACTGTACTTTTTGTATTGCAAAAGAGCATCATTAAAACAAGGAAGATGCATCTAGTTTATAGCATATATTTCCACAAATAATTACTTAATTACGTCAAGAGGTAAGAAACTTACATGCATCATACATCTAGATGATAACTTTCGCTTGCGCTCGTTAATTGTCTCTCCATCACGTTCGGCTTTACGTAGAGCCAGTTTTAGCCAATCAAGTGACATGTGAGTGTAAAGTGCGAGATCCCGTGGATATGGTTGCGATCGCCTATAAATTACTTTGAATCTCTTCCTTGCAACTATTATGTCTGCTTTGGCCGCTTCATATCTCTCAATCCACTTCTGCATCTCCTTGCTATTGAGGATACAAAACTTATTAAATTTCTCCATTTGCTCTTCGCTCATCTTTCTTTCAATCCCTTTTCCTTGGGCGACACCGTCTTTCACATCTCTATTGCAGGAAAGGCAAAAATCTCTCCTCCCACCTTATATTTGACGACGTCGCTTTCCTCCTCTCTATTTTCTGGACATCATCTTGGACACCTCATAGTTGCAATAGGACAAGTGACGTGGATGTGCATGTCCATCCTCCCCAACCTCAGCAATGCTAGGTCGAGCTTCTCTATGTGGTTAGTTGTGAAGACAACTATCCACTCGCTCCCGCACTATAAGGCACAGGCCCTTTTCCGACGGAAATACCAACCTTTTTTACACTAAGAAGTTTCTTTTTGATGGGCACAAAGGTCGGTATTTACATTGCTATAAGTGTCAAAGAAGAACGGTCGCTATATATGTGTCGCTATATAGCGACACTGGTAAATGTCACTATATAGCGACATTTGTAAACGTTGCTATATAGCGACACTGGTAAACGTCGCTATATAGCGACGATTAACAGAAGCTTTAAAAAAATATTAGTGGAGCTAAACAGGGCCACAGCAAGCCCTGTTTTGCCCCACTAATGTTTTTTTTATAGTAATTACAAAAGAATGTTTTTTGTTAAAAAATTTCCTTTGTGAAAGGAGTGATACAAAATCTCTCAAACAAGCCGAGCGATAGAAGCATATACATGTCGAGGATATACAACATGGTTTGTTACAAAATTACCCTTTCGAAAAGGGTGATACAAAATCGCTCAAACGTGCCAACATACAAAAGCATATACATGGTGAAGTATATGCAAACTACTACTAATACTACTACTACTACTGCTCATCCGAATCGTCATTCTTGTCCTTGTTGTGCTAGCCTAATCCCTGGCCCTCGTTGAAGCCATGTAAGCCTAATCCCTCATCATCACCGCTCACCTCCACTGATGGGACGTTCGACCTTTGATTCTAAGAGTGAAACCATATTAATTGGAAATTAGATTGGAGCTTAAAGAATAAAACAGTTTAAAAAGTGAGATTACAAGTAGGAGTAGACTTATACCGTGCGAGCAGCCACCTCAGCCCAATCGACCGTCGCTTCTAGCACCTCCTACTAAATAAACCACGGCTTTGTTCCTATGCGAAACGCGTGTCTCGTCTCTGTGTCTGTAGAAAGGTGACCCATCGCAACTTGCTGTGGGCCCAATTTACGAGAGTTAGATAAAGTGCATGCAATATGTAGTAAAACAAATAGAACAATACATTAAATAAGAAGAAGTAGACCTACCACGGTTGCCTCGAACGCCAACCGTCTGCCTGCACCAAAGTGTGAAGTACCTATGGAGTCCAGCCGTCTCCTCGCAGCCCTCCTCTGAAACTTAAACAGTTCAGGATGGTCCCTGTACTGCTTCTTCAAAAACTTTTAGTCAGTTTTGTCTGCCTAGCTCAATTTAGCCTTCCCCTTTGCGATGGAAGTACGCAAGGTTGACCTACGATGCTTCAAGAGGACCCCCATGCACTTTTTCATGTAATCCAAATTGAACTCCCAATTTGGAGGGTTAGGATATTGTCTTTTCAATTCATCAATGATTGCCTGCTTCTTTCCCTCATCTTGGTACCGCCAATCAGTAGCTATGCCACTCTTGAAGCGGTGGCTCATCAACCGCCTCATGGTGGCCATCACTACTGAGCCCTTTTTATTTTATATTCTCTCCCCCATCAACCGTGATTTCATAGGACATACGATGGGCACGCCCAGGTGATGACCCCTCATTCGAAGGGGCTAGAGGGGACGGCTGGACAGTAGGTCCAGCCATCGGTGTAGGAGAGGGATTTATTGAGGTCCTCTGGGATAGCAGAGAGAAGAATCTCGCTGCCTCCGCATCGGTCATCTATGCAACAAACTCGTCAGGACTCTCGACAAAGCCATGGGCTGCTAGCAAAGGAGTTCCCCGAGGGGTAGTCACAGTGCTACATTCGAGAGGAGTCGGGCCAGGAGTAGTCACAAGAGTAGGCCCCTGACGTGTCGCCTGAGTGGAATCAAAGTCCTCTAGAGAGTAGAGATCATGATGTCTCCTCCTACGAGGGTTTTCATACTCATCGGACGTGCAACCTAATCCCATGTCTAATTTGGGGGGATTGGACAAACGTACAACATGAAAACAAAAAACAAGAGCGGGTAGGAAGCAGAAAGACAATTAATTACTTAAGACAATTATGAAATTCAAACTCAAAAAATTATGGGCAGGCAATTAATCACTTGTGAAAATTATAAGCATAAGCATAGGCATAGGCATATGCTTATGAAAAGAAGAGAAAAAGAGAGGGAAAAAGAAGAGAAGGAAAGGAGAAGGAGAAGGAGAAGGAGACATATGCTCATGCATAAGCATAAGCATAAGAGAAGAAAAAACATATGCATAAGAGATTGAAAGAGGGAAAAAAGAAGAGGGGAAAAGAGCATAAGCATAAGAAAAGAAAAAACATATGCATAAGAGAAAAAGAGAGAAAGCATATGTTTGAAAGAGGGGAAAAGAGATCGAAAGAGGGGAAAAAGAAGAGAGGAAAAGAGCATAAGCATAAGAGAAGGAAGAGGGAAAAAGAGCATAAGCATAAGAGAAAAAGAAAGAAATCATATGCTTATGCTTATGCATGAGCATATGAGCATAAGAGAAAAAGAGAGAAAGCATAAGCTTGTGCTTATGCATGAGCATATGAGCATATGCTCATGCATAAGCATAAGCATAGGCAAATACATATGCTTATGAAAAGAGGAGAAAAAGAGAGGGAAAAAGAAGAGAAGGAAAGGATAAGGAGACATATGCTCATGCATAAGCATAAGCATAAGAGAAGAAAAAACATATGCATAAGAGAAAAAGAGAGAAAGTATATGTTTGAAAGAGGGGAAAAGAGATGGAAAGAGCGGAAAAAGAGATTGAAAGAGGGGAAAAAGAAGAGGGGAAAAGAGCATAAGCATAAGAGAAGGAAGAGGGGAAAAGAGAAGCATAAGAGGGAAAAGAGAAGGAAGAGGGGAAAAGAGATCGAAAGAGGGGAAAAAGAAGAGAGGAAAAGAGCATAAGCATAAGAGAAGGAAGAGGGAAAAAGAGCATAAGCATAAGAGAAAAAGAAAGAAAGCATATGCTTATGCTTATGCATGAGCATATGAGCATAAGAGAAAAAGAGAGAAAGCATATGCTTGTGCTTGTGCATAAGCATAAGAGAAAAAAAAACATATGCATAAGAGATTGAAAGAGGGAAAAAAGAAGAGGGGAAAAGGGCATAGGCATAAGAGAAGGAAAAACATATGCATAAGAGAAAAAGAGAGAAAGCATATGTTTGAAAGAGGGGAAAAGAGATCGAAAGAGGGGAAAAAGAAGAGAGGAAAAGAGCATAAGCATAAGAGAAGGAAGAGGGAAAAAGAGCATAAGCATAAGAGAAAAAGAAAGAAAGCATATGCTTATGCTTATGCATGAGCATATGAGCATAAGAGAAAAAGAGAGAAAGCATATTCTTATGCTTATGCATGAGCATATGAGAGAAAGAGGGGGGGAAACGGGGAGGAAAAGAGGAAAAGAGGGAAAGAAGAGGAAATAAGAGAAGAGAGGGAAAGAGAGGGTTCCTACGCCCATCATTGCAGCTAGTGCTTAAGGCGTTAGCTGCAGGCCAATGCAAATAACAAAAATAACAAAAGGGAAAAAGAGGAAGCACTTTCTTATCTGAAAAAGTCCCGAACCGTGTTTCGTGGACTAGCCCTACAAAAAAGAGAAAACATAAAATTTTTTTAGATAACTAGTTAGAGGAAGGAGGAGTTTGGAGAAGCAACTTTTCAAAGGGATTGGATGAGTTTGGAGAAGCCTACAAATAAGGAGAAAGCATAATCCTACAAACAAGGAGAAAGAGGAGGAAGAGAAATACAAAAAAGAGAAGAGATGAGTCTTCTTTTTTTCACCAAATCTCGTTTTTTATCCTTAACCTCTGAAAATCAAGCATGAAAATTAGCACATAGCCTTAGCAATACAAGGAGAAACATGCTTCAACACTCATAAAATGAAATCTCACAAAAAATGAACCTACATTGCTTAAAGAGACACACCTTCTTGAAAAACTTCCTTTCACACAAGCAGAGAGGGAGAAGGGTGGGAGGGAGCACAAGTGTTGGGAGAGGGTTTGGTAGGTCTGGTTCAATACTAATCAGGTTTCTAAGAAGACATTGAATAAGTTGGTTCGTTCGATGCTATCTACAATTGGTGTTGATTTGCTTGGCAATAGGACTAACAAGAGTGTGAGATCTTCGATGATTACTCGTTTGAGCTTGTGTCAGGTTGTTGAGGAGGTCGGGCAACTTGTAACTGGTCATAGGAGCATTTCGAGCTAGAGGAAATATGACAAATGTAACTTGCTTCGTGTGGCTGCTGCTCAATCAATTATTGCTAATCCGTATGATCAGTTGGGAATCTAAAAAGCTATCTGAGTGTTCTTTAAGAGAATGTGAAATTATACTCATGGAAGATCGACGGAGTGGAATGTTGTGCTATTGGGAATGTTGGTGTTTTTGCTGGCTATGTTGTTTCTGGTATGTTTTTGGCCTGCCACAAGTGGAGGCCTGATTAAACCCGATGAGGTTGTGCAAAGGTCATTTTTGAGTGTGATTGGCACCACGTGTTCGCTGCTTTATGGTCCACACTTCGCCATGTGTTCCAGTATGCATGCATGCATTCTTTAATATCTTGCAGGCATGCATTGGAATTTGGTTTTATCACAATCACCTTCACAAACATTTGGGATGTTTACGCACGTCGAGAAGGTGCGTCCTCCACAAAGCAACATCAGCCACTGGAATTTGCCACATTGCAAAAGGAGAATTGCCTAGCTGGTTGCCTTCTCTCTTAAAGCAATTGTTTTCTACTTTGCAGGAGCTACTGCAGATGGCGCTATCCTGGTAGGTTTGTTGCTGCTCTGCTCGTTGTCTTTGGAGCATACAGGGGAGGCAATTGCATACCATGTTTGAATGTTTGCTCCACGATCCTATTTTGTTTTTCATGATGCTGGAGGAATGCATGCTAAAGTAAGGGTTATATTGGAGCTGTGGAGAAAATTAGGCTACATAATAGTGCATGATATCTTTAAGCAAATCAGCCTCGTCGTCTCCATCTACATTTGCCTCGACCTCATCAGTAGACGCTCCCTCGGTTATGCCTACGTCAATTACAATAACGCCCAAGACAGAAGGCTATCACATTCTGGACCTTGTTTTGAAAATTGTTGGAATTTGATCCATCTGATCCTTTTGAGGGGCTCGTTGGCACAACAGCTATCATTTTTTATGGTCATCTGCGATGTTGTCGATACAATGCAAGCATAGGGAGCGCATATCTATGCCTTCCAACTTAATCACATTGTTGATCTTATATTTGTTCCCCATAGATGCACTTGATTTGCTAAATTTTACCCATGTCAATGGAAAACCAATGACACTAGACGAGATTTGGGGTCTCAAAAGGGCCTCATAAGGAATGGATTAAGAAATGGATTAAGCTAATTAGAAATGAACCTACTATGGTAACCCATGTTTTAAGGGACCCGTAGCGTTGACCCAACTGACATATTTTGAAATTGGGCAACCTTGGCCTTTGGATGGAGGTGATGGTGGATAGATCAAAGGTCTAGGATGACTTTAGTGGATGGTGGATGCACTTTGGTGGGCTCCAAAAGGCAAATTTTGACTTTGGGGAGGCCTCATTAAGAGGGGAAAGGTGGGTTTTAATATGGGCCCTTGATTCAAGTCCAAGATCAATAAATGAGATGGAGGGACCTAATGGAGGGTGGAGATTCAAGCACATTTTGTAGGGCTAGCATTGAAGCGCATTTTGGATGGCTTAGATTGCTCACTTTCGAAATAAAGGGTCCAGATTCAAGCACCTTTTCCCCTCATCTCATCCCTTGATCTACTTTCAAATCTAGGGCCTGGATTGAAGCGCCATTTGCACGCATCTCCTCCCTTGGATCTACTAGCAAATCTATGGCTTATATTGAAGTGCATTTTCCTCTCATCTTGTCCATTAGATCTTTGTGTTGATCAAGGGTGGAGATTTCATCCTTTTATCCTTTGATGGTATCCCTTAGATCTACCCCTTAATCTAATGGCTGGGAGTGCTTTAGCTCAAATTTGAATGTATCCCTTGGATTGAAGATTAGATCAAGGGCAGGGAGTGAAGATCATAGGTCCAAACTCTAGGTTAGAGGTCTCCACACAATTAAATGCTTTTGTCAACTTCAACATGGCATTGCCCCACACCTCAGAGCACTCTCATTGGTACATCTCAAATTGCTCTCTAATCCCTTGAAATTAGGAAACACTAATTGGGGGCCCTTTTGAGACCCCAAATCTCCCCTAATGCGATAATGTTTTCTCATCAAGACCCTAGCTTTCGCAAGAGTGGGACAGCCAATATTTTCATCAAAGTATGGAAGTATTTTCAATAGTTTTCGTAGTCAATTCCAAGGATTTCATATTCACATAATCATGTGAATTTTCTTGTGATTACGTGTCGTGATGATGTATTTCACACATTGACGGTTACAATCATGGTTTTGTGCTCTTAGGTGGCCTTTTGACCTGGAAACCGGATACATACCGGCAGTAACAATAATACTACCTGTGGTATCTAGCTATCGGTGATATCTAGCTACCGACGGTAGTGGTAATAGTATCGCCAGTAAAATGATACATTATTACTGGTGGTAACTATGACCATATTGCCGGTACTTATATGCCACTGGTAGTTGAAGTATAACCGTCGGTAGCATTAGTACAATTGGCGATATCCATACTTTTACAGCTAGTGGTAGAACTTCTACCAGTGGTTGTACTTCAACTACCGATGGTAGTACTACTACCCGAAGATATATGCTAACCACCGGTGTCATTGTCCACTAACACTGGATTGAGAAGACGTAAAACTCCTCCTCTCTCCATCTCTTGGCCAAGGGGCCTGGTGTTGGTCTCGCATCCTGAATAGGACTCGGGGCTAGTTGGGACCACAACCTGGTACTAGGTTTCCTTGGCCCTCCACTTAAAAGGGGGGGGAGTTTTTCAAAAATTTTACGAAATTATCTTGCATTTCTTGCATGCATGCATTGAAATGAATTTTTTAATGAAATTATCTTGCATGCATGCATTAAAAGCAAATTTTTTATGACATTATCTTGCATTTCATGTATGCATGCATTGAAAGAATCATTTCTTGCATGCATGCACACTGCATTTCATGTAATTAAAAAATTTGCATTGAAATCATTTGCATGAGTGCATTGAAATCATTTGCATGCGTGCATTGAAATCATATGCATTTGCATTTCATGCATGCATAGGGTGGGGGTTATTGTTAGATGCTTGCCTGCTCACTATTGTGTGGCAACTGCAGCTATTTGCTAGTGTCATGTGAGAAAGCTTTCTGCACACACACAGCAAGATCTATTCGCAAGCATGGCCTCAACTTCCGGCACTAAGCGAAAAGTAGGGGAAGAGATAAGTAAGGGCAAGCGAAGAGAGTGATGAGGAGCATTCAAGATGTCTTTTTTAATAGGGTGTGCAACATGGAGGAGAATGAGATGGAATTAACCGTATCTAGTTTAGAGGGAGTTAGCACTATGAAGAGGAGGATTCTTGTGATGCTAAGACTAGTTTGTAGTCTGAAGGTGAGGATGACCTTGCGAGCTGAGTTTAGTGGGAGACAGATGCCATGCTTTGGGTTGATAGCTTTATTGGGAATGCAAAGACCCACTTCAACGAATCATGCAGTGCAGATCCTACTCTTACACAAGAGTTTGATGTCTTCAAATTGACACAATGGACGAGTGTATGGGCCAAGCACAAGAGTAAGGTCATTGCGTCAGATTGCCCTGTCATAGTGGCTAAGAGCTGGGAAAAGAAGGTTGCAATAGCTTACGTCCTTGGCTGTAGGAGAAGAGCAGCCAGCCTCTACACCCTCTCAACCATTGAGAGGTGATGAGGTTCAAAGGGCACAACACCTGGCTAGTAACATAGACAGAGTGTCATTCTTGGCCTATGTCATAGAGAGGGAGATCCATCTAGGCGAGAAAATTGGCTCAGGATCCTATGGCACTATTTTTAAAGTGCGGTTGGTAGGAGCTACAAGGTTGCCATATCACGTGGAATATGCCGGAAAGAACTACAAGGGCAATATTGGGACGCATACATGAGAAGCAAGGAGAGAACAACTGATGCAATCACAGCAACCCAAGAAGAGCCACCGTGGACCATCACACCTTACTTTAATGGTGGTAGCTTGTTGCAGTTTCTTCAGATTATGCCAATGGACCAGGGCAGGTTCACATGCTACTTCCACCATTCTAAGAGGAGGAGTGGATCTGATGGCCACAGCAAGTGGGGAAGTCCCATTTACATTGGAGAAGGAAGATATTGCTTGGATCAATGTCTTTTACGAGAATCTCCTCCATATCATCCATGCACTTGTGGATGGTTTGGCAAGGCTGCACATAGAAAGGTGGATGCACACAGACTTGCACCCAGGCAACATCTTATTGGATTTTGTTGGAAAGTCTAGATGCCGAGTAGGCATCATAGATTAGGGGATGGCCATGGACTTCTCGAAGAGTCGAAAGGCATTCAAGCATATGAAGAAGCAGTCTTTGGAGACACATGCCGACTTTGCTGAGAGATTTTGCAGGAAAGAGGAAGAGCATGGGCAAAAAAATTGGCTTGCACCCAAGCTACAAGAAGTAGCCTTAAGAGGCAGATATACGTGCCATGCAAATACCCATGCATTGGGATGGATCATTGTTGAGATGATTCAATTTTTTGAAGTTGCCTGGGGTTACCTTGAGAATGATCGAAAAATGCCTCCCTCTCATGTTGTTAATGCCATTAAACGTCATGTGCATGAACAAATGATGCGTCACATTGCCGATCACAGAAATCCGCCTGCATAGACCAGTGATTTGTTAAAGAGAGTGGAATGTGAGGGAGAATTGGCTATGAGGCCTATGGAAGAGATGTCTCTTGCCCTTAGGCTTGCAACATAAGCCACATTTTTTGTCTTGTAATATTTTTGGGACACCATGTGTCTGTCAAACTTATTGTAATAAACTTATTGTTCAAAAATAAAATTATTGGCGTTGAAAGCATTTGTAAGTGAAAAAAGATGTCATTTATGTTGTGGATGTATAGCCTTTTATATCGTGTAAACATTGCAACATTTGAAAGCATTCATTCAAGATTGCAACATGTATATTTTGCATGTCATTTGTAACATCTTCATCCTTCATCAAGCATATTGTACGTCTTGTGTCCTATCTCACACAAGGTGAACTCACAAATATTGATTTTGATGCATGCATACTTTGCATACTACACTCAGGGCATTTATCTATACTGAGCTATCTGAACTACAGTATCCGCACTACACTTTTGGAAAATGTCACAAGGAGAGGATACTCCTCTGTACAGGGAGGAGGAAGTCTCCAAAAGAGCAGGCAAGCGTCCATTGACACAAGAGGAGGCTAAAGAGGAGGCATGATGTGCCGAGCATCAACGGTTACAATTCAAGCGACTATGCAAGGTTGCCAACGCAGCGCCCGGGCATGTACTAGAGACTATAGTGCATACATCTGTGTACGCTCAACTTGGAGGTCTGTATGTTTAAAGATATTGCTAATAAGTATCTGAATAGCAATTGACACCATGGGCGTTGGTTTTGCAGCCATGCAGTGGAAAGAAGTACACAAGTTGGTCTCCAAACAAGAGCTCCAGGCACAATCTGGCCCTTAGATTTTTGTTTAATAATTCAATTTTTATTTAAAGATATTGATAATTGTACTGGCTATTACTCTTTGCCTTGCGGCCACAAATTTCATCTCTATTGTCTAGTAGACTACTTGCCAACTAGGTCAATTTGTCCACTTTGTAAAGCCCAACTATCAATGGCATTGTACATGGTGTTGGGCTTAGGACAGCTATATCCAGGACCATGACATTGAGTGACGTTCATGACCAGGCATACAATGTCTTTATTATGAAAATATATGCCTTTGTTTTAAGTTCATTGAAGCTATATGATGGTGTACTATATGATGTGGTGGGATTCATAGATTTAACTTCTTAGTGATTAATTTAAATGCATCCAATGTTCATAATTATTTTGCACTATGCAATCAAAAAATCCATCACATGCAATCCTAACATCATCAATTGGAATAGTGTCAATATATTATTTCATAATAAATAATTTAAGGAAAGATATGGTTAATTGAAAACAAATAATTTAATTGCATTAAAAAAGGCTATGGTTATTTCATAATAACTAATTTAAGGAAGGCTATGGTTGCATCAATTGGAATTTGGAATGTAAAACACTATGCAATCTTATATAAAGTAAACTTTAAACTTTAATAATTATAAACTATTAAAGTAAACTTTAAAAGAATTTTCTATTTGCCATTGAAATATGATTATATGCACTTTCATCACAAGTCTCTCTCTCTCTCTCTCTCTCTCTCTCTCTCACACACACACACACACACACACACACACACACACTGGGGACAAGTACCCAAATCACTTTCTTAAGCACACTCCTATCAGGCATTTGGGTCCTTGGACATAGCATTTAAAACATATTAAGAATGCTTGAGTGGAAACTTCAAAATGTGAGTTTATCTGTTTTGCGATTTATATCACTCTAGAATTTTTTAATTTTAACCCAAGAAAATTAAAAATCAAGGATTTCTTAAAGGTCCCCAAAATGACCTCAAATTTTTCCTAATGATGGAGTAGAAGAGCTAGAGTGCGGAGTGGGAGTAGTGGTAGAGCAAGGTTTGGAGTGAGTGCTTAAGTGAGGGGTAGCGAAGCGAGTGGTGCGGCTTTGGCAGGGCTACGGCCTGTGAGAGGGGAGGGAAAAGGACCAGATTGAAACTATGTCTCATGAAAGGGGGAGACCTAGAGCACTAGGAGTGTGCAGACCTGTTTACATATCCTGTGTCACCACATCAACCTTGACCCTGACTACGCTTTCTGGACCTATGATGGTGATACCCACGTGATGATCCCTCAGAAGGGGCAAGAGGGGACAGCTCTCAAGTAGGAAAAGACATCAATGTTCCTGATCTACCCCAAGGGGGTTCAAGGGAGAGAACAGTGGAGATCCTCCAAGATAGAAGAGAAAAAAATCTCTCTACCTCCGTGTTACTCATGGCTACGACAAACTCATCAAGGACTCCTGACAAAGCCATGGGCTACTAGCAAAGGAGTCCCTCAAGGGGTAGTCCCCTAAGGAGTAACCCGAGGGGTAGTCCCTGAGGAGTTGGCTAAGTGTAATCAAAGTTGTTCAGAGGGTAGAGCTCTCCTCCTACGAGGAGTCCCATGATCATTGGGAGTCTACTCTCCGATCGTGTGACGTGACAAAATGTCCTATTTAATCGGATTACACAAAAAAAAACACTAATAATAAAACAAACACAAACACAAAATCGAATAAGAAGCAAAAAAAACAATGACTACTTACATGCGCAAGAAAAAAATGAATAAATAAAAACTTTGGAGAGGAATGGTGGAATTTTGGAATGAGGAACGAAAAGAGAGAAAAAATGGAATGAGAAACAAGCTAGAAACGTAGAAAGACAAAAAAATGCAGAAAGAGAGGACATGGAAAGAAAGACAAAAAAGAGAAGGGGGAGGAAAAGAGAGCAAAAGATGGAAACATAGAAAGAGAGGACAAGGAAAGAAAGAGATAAAAGAGAAGAGGGAGGAAAAGAGAGAAAAAGAGAAGAGAGAGGAAAAGAGAAAGAAAAGGAAGGAGGAGCAAAAGAAAGAAATAGAGGAAAGAAGGGAGGAGGGAAAGAAAGGAGAGAAAGAACGAAAAGGACGAAGGAAGAAAGAAGGAGAAAAGAGGAAGAGAAGAGAACAAGAAGAGGAGAGAAAGAAGAAAGAAAGAGAGGAAAAGAGTGGAGAGGAAGAGAGAAACAGAGGAAAGAGAGAATGATAGAGAAGTCTCCAATGCAATGGCACAGAAACCTGGAGATGCTATGTGTTGGTGCGAACGTAGGTTCAAACCAACATGTGCTTTGGCTCGATGAGTCAAGCGCACTTCCAACTATATCACCACTCCAACATCTAAAAATGAAGCGTGGTTATGTGACTTGGTCACACGAGCATGACGAAAGAGATTGCTGCCATGTACCAATCTCAATGTCCACAGAATACGTACACAATCAAAGCCATTGAACAAAAAGTGTACACAGTACGTTCAGCAGGCCCCATCATTCGAAACATACCAAATGAATTACTGCCCATGGTAATGAACAATTTCAATAATCATGTGCAAGACACCACCGCACACGAGCATACTAATAACAGGTCAAGAAAGAGGAAAAGGGAAAGATCACACTTGCACCACTCATAATGGAAGCCATTTTTAAGGACTCCCCAAGACATACATGTGTTTTCTGTGGAACAGTGCACCTCAAAGGGAAGTTGGAGAAACTAGACCAAATGACACAAAAATTTCTGGTCCAACATAGACAGATGCTTGTGTTGCTTGTGTGCCAAACAAGTGAGGAGCTCTAAGCTCCCAATGCTATGCAGGAAGAATATGATCCTTGTAAAGAAAACCACATATGCTTCCAAGCTAAATGACGCTTGTAGGTTACACCTTCGCCATTGGTCATGGCTGTGTACAGCATTTGCAAATAAATTTTAATGTAAAAGTTTGTGTAAAGCTCAAGCAAGCAACGGATGACATTTGTGTTCAAAGGGTCCTTATCATAGAAGTCCTTCAATTTGGAAAAGTCATAGCCTTTCAAGCTCTGTTTAATGTGTTCCATGGCTTGAGGGTCCTGTGATTAGAAACAATTGACTGGAGTTCAGACTTAAAGGAAATGAAGACGAGACAGTAGATCAAACGTCAAGACGAAGAGGTGAAGACACAACACATACAATTCAACTGTCAGAGCAACGAATGCTATAAGAGGATTGGCCTCTGTGCGTTTCTTTGCATTAGTCGATAACAGCAGTAAAAGAGTAAGTGCATCCTTGTCCACTTAATTGCTGCTCAATGTCAGCAGTAGCAACTTGCATCTTGCAAAACAGGACCTCCCTCACTTCCACTCAGCTGGACCCATCTGTAAGCAGAAGTACACCAGCAAAAAGTAAAACAGGAGGTAGGTAGCAAACACAAAAATCTGTACTGAAAGGAGTACTAAGACAGCTCTTCCATTTTGTGTGCCACCTGTAAGTACAGAATTTGAACTCATCCACCAGAGCTCATCTTTAAAATTCAGTGAAGGAACTCATTAATGAACAGCAGCAATTAAAAAGTAACCACATGGCTGAAAACATAAGGTCTGAGAGATCAAGAGAAAAGACGGATTAATGAACAGCAGCAATTAAAAGCTAAGCACATCGACGTCCTCTCCACTGCTGCTCACTGTTCCCACCAGAATTCCACCTTCCGGTTTCAGAGACTGGCCCTGCTTTATATTTATTTGCTCACAATTATATGAGCTGAAAACAGAAGGTCCACACAATTAAAGCAGCTCAGAATTAAATGAGATGAAGACAAAAGATAGAATTTTGACCTATGAGACGACTCAATGGTACACAGGAATGCCTTGACTGCAGTACCAATGATTACATCTTCCAAAACAGAACGTCTCTAGCTTCCACTCAGTTGTACCCAAGTCTACAGGATATGTGCTATTGTATGTGCACTTAAGCGAAAAAACACCATCAAAAGTAAAACAGTAGGCAGTTAGCAAACATGCGACTCCATACCCTTTAGTGCTAACAAAACTGTGCGCGCCACCTTAACCACACCATTTGAAGTCATGTTCAAGAGATCATCTTTAAACATGATAGCCAAATGCTTAAACAGGAACAGAATATTCGCTTAAAGAAATGCTCCGCAATTTTGAGTGCCCAATGGCAACATTTCATTAATAACATAGAAAGTAAAGAATTTAAGTGCAAGATGGCAAAGTTCACTTCCATTGAATAGAAAATATATAAAGCATCACACTGCAATACTAGATGTCCGATTACAACACAAAACAGGAGACTGGGGGACAACCACCCCAACTTTATTGGCATGCAAACTCAAACTATTATTCAGAGTTCAGATGAAAAGTATCTCAAGTATATGGCTCGTACACAATGATGGAACCTGGACTATTGATGGTGAAGCTACCACTAGCTTTCAAGTCTAGTAGCATGGATCGTGTGCGCAGCACACTACTACTGTAAAGATTGACAAAAGATGAGCCCAAGCGCAAAAGGCTGTCAACTGGTTGCCCCTGATTTGAACTGAGACATCTAACCCATCATAAAGAAGGATACGACCTGTCAAGCAAGGTACTTGCACAATACCCTGCAAAGAGTCACATGTGTAGCAGAAAGGCCATCTTGGGTCACGGCTCCCACAACATGCTGCGCACTGGAAGTCTGTGAACTGAGCACTTAACGTTTGTGAAGTGCAGAGCCCAAGAAACCTACACAAAGGGAATACCACATGGGTTAAACCAGCCTTCAAACTTAAGTGAAGAAGGACTACAGAGAAGGTCACCATGTTTCAGTAAAGGACTGTGGAGGACCTCACCTTACGAGCATATCCCCAGTTGGACGCCTGGCTAATGAAAGCCTGTTGCAATTCCTCCGATGAAATATGATTTTAAGTGTAATTGTGCTTTTTTGGAACTTGTGATCAAGCCTCAATAAGGTCATGGGCATTAAGTTCACCCATGTGGCTCAAGTTGAGCTCAACTTTGCAAGTCTTCCCACATGGGCTTCCTTAGAAAGATGGGCAAAAGTGACTATATCTTTGTTAATGCAAAATGCTACGGGGAAGAGTGGGAACCTAAAGAATCTTCTACTAGATCACTAGATTATTTGTTGGGGACTTTTGGTTGCATGTCTGTTTATGAATTTCACTTTTGAGGGAGCAGAGTCACTCCACACAGTAAAGGATTGTACAGTGTCATGGGGACGTGATGGTGACGTGATTAAACTAACCGCCATTTGACCTAGGGGTGCCGGGCTAGGGGCATTAATTAATGTCCAAAGGGTACCTATGAATAAATGTGCAACAAGTGCAATTCCTAGTGCTATTAACTTGGTTCCATTCGCTAGGGTCATGTCCTAAAAAGTAACCCCCAAGAGGTCCCAGTCACTAGGGTCGTGTCTTAAAAAGTGACCCCGTAGAGGTTCCATTCACTAGGGTCATGTCTTAAAACGTGACCCCTAGAGCCATTAAATGCCTTGGTCCACCTTGGGTCAAACTTTGCCATGTGTCCTCTGTGTGTGTTTGAGCTGTATGGCTGACTTGTGCCACCCGTGTGTCTCATCTGGAAGCACTTGGAAGATCATGGAACCTTATCCTATCCTATCCTGCTGTTCTGGGTCTTCATCCCTACAAAACAGTCTCTTCTTGTGGGTGTGTGGATTTGTGGAGCTTGCTCCCTGGGCCTAGGCAACTTCATTCTGGTCCTCTTTTCATGGTTTTCTCGACATTCTCCTCAACAGATTGCTGATTTTCATTGTCTGAAGCCATGATCTTGGTCGCCTAACTTAAGGCTCCTGTCTGGTGCTTTGCACACTGAAATCAAAGGTTGCCATTGGCTGAAATCATCAGTTGGGTGGGCGACTTCATGGCTGGTTGGTTGCTGATTGCTGGTCGACTCTTTCTGTGATTCATTCTCGTGCTGGAAGGAAGTCAAGGACAGCCTCCTCCTCTCAGAATCTGCTGACTGCTGGTCAACCATCTTCTGGGGCTGTTTCAAGCTGGAAAGAGGCTCCATTTGCTGGCTGAACTCTTACTTGACTCCACTGGTGTGTGCATTTACTGTTTTTGCTGATTTTTGGAACGTTGGTTGCCCTGCCATTAGTCTGGGAGAGGATTGGGTCACTGGTTGTGTTACTCTCTTCCTGGGAGAGCAGCGGCAAGCCTTGGACTCGGTGATGGCATTGATTTGTGAGGATGCATTGCTTGGTATGATGTTGGATTGGGTGCAGTCGCAAGTGTACAGCCAGATGCCATGGCTGTCATGCAAACACAAATGGCTTCTGTGTTAAAAGTTTTAACTCAGCTCACTCAAAGCTTTGCTGAGATTGTGCATAACCCTGCTCTATTGCAGAGAGCAGTGGGACAGCCATACAAGATCCACAAATGCATGTGGGACAGCCACTACCAGAGCCATAGACACCTGTGGTACAGCCACTTGCAGTGCCACAAAGGCAAGGACCAAATGGGAATGAGCATCGCAGTAATGCTCAAAATATGCAGCAAGGGCAGCAAGCCCAACCACAGCATGTGGTTCAGCCATCCCATTTTGGTAGAGGATCTGTATTCCAGGTCATGACCACACAGCCAGCCCCTAATCCTATGTATGCTAATGTGGGGATACAGCCTGGAATGCAAAGAGGCAGTCCCATGGTGTCTCACAATCAAGCAGTACCACCTGTTCCAGCAAATCTTGTTGTGGGGAGTGTTGCACAAGCTCCAGAAGGACCCCAAGGACAGCAGCCTCGTTATTTGCAGCCCCTTGGTTATGATAAACTGGAACCCACGGTTAAGATAAAGGATTACAAGGAGAAAGGGGCCATAGTGAAATTTGAGACCTTCAATGGACATGCAGATAGGATGAAGGCTCTCACCTTTTTGCAGCAGTTTGACTTGGCATATGCTGGAGGCTATTTCACAGAGTCCTCAAAAATCAGGAAGGCAGCCACATGCAGTGGTGTTCCAACCTCCTTCTTCAAAGGCAAACACCTGCTACATGGGTTGACTTCAAGCAAGTATTCTCAGCCACATAGCTTACCACTACATTTGAAGTGGATGTCATGACACAGTGGCATAATTTACCTCTGAACAGAAGAATGAATTGTTTGCTGAAGGAAAGTGTTCCTCTACAAAGAGAGTGATCACAGGGCAGCAGACTATCCCCAAAAGAAGAGGAAAGAAGCTGCAATATCACGGGCCGAACCTGATTAGGACAGAAGAGAGGACCCCAGGGGCAAGAGGCCCAAACCAAGTGCTGGCCACATCCCTGATATCATTGGGGGTGAGCATGATGAGAATAAGACAAAGATGTGCAGAGCATGGGGCAAGATACAAGACCAGCATTGCTTGTACTTGTTTGACTCAAGAGCCAAAGCAAATTTCATAACTCCTAAACTTGCAGCTCAGTTGGGTCTTCGAGTAGAGGAGATTGGCCCTCTTTGTGAGGCCAATATGGCTAATCCGGAGCTCAATACCCCTGTCAATCCTATCATAGGGAAGTTGCGGATTCACATTCAGGGCTATGTGGATTATGAGGATTTGTATGTGATGCCTCTACTTGAGTGTGATGTTTTGATGGGATGCCTTGGATGTATCGTGTTCATGCTATCATTGATACGCATGATAAGCATCTTACTTTGACATATAGGGATAAAACCCAAGTCATAGATGTAAAAATGAAAGGGGAATCAGTCCCAGTTGTATCCTCTTCGGTGATTTCCTCCATAATGAAAAAGCATCTTTCAACGTACTTGATATTTGTAAAAGAAAAGGAACCAGTAGAGGATGAATCTAATCTCTCCTAGCTGGAAAAACAGCAAACTGAGTTTTTATTTCAGTTTCAAGATTACTTTTCAAATCATCTTCCAAAGGAGTTACCTTCTGAAAGGCCAAAAGATCATACCATTGACATTATTCCTGGCAACTCTCCACCGAATCAGCCACCATACCGAGTTAGTGCGGCACAACAGGAGGAGATCATGAGCCAGGTGAATGAATTTCTACTGAAGGAAACCAAGTGGATAGCACTGGGTGTTGGTCACTTGCACAGCCACCACTGGTTGGCATTGTACTAGGTTGCACCTGTGGGTGAGTTCAGGAAGGGAGTCCCTTGTAATTGCACTAACCAGTAAATAAAGAAATACCACAAGGGGTGCCAAGTGTTGGGGCCAACAGGTGTCACTGTGTATGCTTATTGAGTAGGGGCATTCTAGCCTCCCTTGTTTCTGTGATTCAGTGATGCTCTGTTGTGGAATTGTATGCTTTTAGTATTGTATTTGGCAATGGCAATGGAATATGATGGCTGTATTTTGATGTTGTGAGCAAGTAAAGTAAGATCTACTGCCCTCAGTCAAAGGCCGGTTGGCCTTTGATTGACAAAGGGCAGTAGATCTGTGATGGCATTGATTTGTGAGCATGCATTGCTTGGTATGATGTTGGATCATTCCGTTTGTGGTATGCTTTGCTACTGAAGGGAACTAAGTGGATAGCACTGGGTGTTGGTCACTTGCACAGCCACCACTGGTTGGCATTGTATTGGGTTGCACCTGTGGGTGAGTTCAAGAAGGGAGTCCCTTGTAATTGAACAAACCAGTAAATAAAGAACAATAGCATTTTCACATGAAGGATATCTTCATCACTATCACCTGTGATGATCAAATCATCAACATAAATGACAAGCAACATAATACCTTTCTCTGTTTTTCTCACATAAAGTGAGAAATCTGCCTTGAAAATCTGAAAGCCAATAGTGACAAGATATTGTCCTATCTTGTCAGACCATGCTCTAGGTGCTTGCTTCAAGCCATACAAGGCTTTCTTCAACCTGCAAACAAACTCAGGATGAACAGCATGAACATAACCTGGTGGCTGCTCCATAAAGACCTCTTCTTGCAAATCACCATGCAAGAAGGCATTCTTTACATCCATCTGATGTAAAGACCATCCCTTTGATGCAGCCATAGCAATGACTGCTCTTACGGTTGCCATCCTTGCAACCGGACTAAATGTTTCTTCATAATCAATGCCATATGTCTGTGCATACCCCTTGACAACTAATCTTGCCTTGTATCTGTTCACAAAACCATCTGCATTGTGCTTCACCTTATAAACCCACTTACAGCCAATTGCATTCTTGTCTTTAGCAGCTGCTCATCTCATCAAAAAAAACATCTCTACTCACTGTAAACTTACGAGTAGAAGGGTTATAGCATCTATACCCTTTCTGCTACAGAGAATAACCAATAAAAATGCAGCTTTTGGATCCAACTTGGACCTCAACTCATCTGGCACATGAACATAGCCAATGCAACAAAAAATTTTCAAATGAGAAATATCTGGTTTCCTACCAGTATACATCCCCCCTGGCGTCATGCCATGTATTGCTGCAGTGGGAGTCCTGTTCATTATGTAAACTGCTGTAGCAACTGCTTCAGCCCAATAATAATCCGGTAGGTCTTTTTCGTTTAGCATGGCTCGAGATACCTCTCCAATATGCCTGTTTTTTCTTTCTGCAAGTCCATTTTGCTGTTGGGTATGACTGCATGAATATTGTTGCTTTATGCCATGCTCCTGCAGGAACCTTGCAAACTCATTTGAGAGGTACTCTCCCCCTCCATCTGACCTTAGGCATTTTATTTGCAGGCCTGTTTCTTTTTCAACCATAGCTTTAAAAGCTTTGAAATGCCCAAACACTTCACTTTTCTTTTTCATAAAATACACCCAAACTTTTCTGCTGTAGTCATCAATAAAAGTGACAAAATAATGACAGCCTCCAATAGATGCAGCTTTAGTAGTCCATACATCAGAGTGGATTAATTCCAATGGCTTCTTACTCTCTTGAACATGTCTAGAATGGGGGAATACACACAAAGGTGGAGGCTGAAAACAGTTTTCCTCTTTTTAGTTGTGTAAGCCAAAAGAACTCTAGTACAAAGAAATAGAAGAACCCTATATGTGGGTCTCAAACCAAACTCAACTAACTACGGTGGCATACTAACTGAGCCACGAACTAGAGTACATAAGGATAGCTGTCATCTACCTATTATTCATGGGCGGTGTACCAACCGCATCTGCAGCTAACAAGTCGGTGACGTAAATGCACAACGGTCACCCTGGCATATCACGAGTGGAGCTCGATATCTCAACAAAATGGACCCTGCCAAGATAGAGACAATCAAGAATTGGCCTCCACGGAAGAACCTACATGAAGTCTGTAGCTTTCTTGGCTTGTGTTCATATTATAGGCGGTTCATATGCCATTTTCTTGAGATAGCTTCACCGTTACATGCTTTACAGAAGAAGGCAGTGCCTTTCCGTTGGGGGAAGAAAGAAAATTGCAGCATTCAATGAGCTGAAGGAAAAATTATGCTCTAATCCTGTTATCATTTTGCCACACTTGCAAAAACCTTTTGTTCTTCAATGTGATGCAAGCGGCAACAGTGTTGGTGAGTTCTTATGCAAGAAGGCAGAGTGGTTGCATATGAGAGCAAGCTGCTCTGAGATGCTGAATACTACATGAATGTGTATGAGCAAGAATTGGTAGCTGTAGTACATGCTCTTACTGTGTGGAAGAACTATTTATTAGGTGCTAATTTCTATGTGCAAACTGATCACCAATCGCTGCACTACTTTCTCACTCAAGAAAGTTGTCAGAGAAGCACATGAGATGGGCATACTTCCTTTCCATTTTTCATTTTTCAGATTGTTCATGTGGCTGGAAAGAAGAATGTAGTGGCTGATGCACTTTCTAGAAGGCCACGTACGGAAGCTAAGTTCAAGAAACCACAGGTGTCTGCAGTTACTATTGCTTATCACAGTGAGCTAGATACCATGAAGGAGCAGTATGCTACAGATGATGCTTTTGCACATATTTATGATCAGCTTATGGAGGGAATCTGCATGATCATTATACTCTCAAGGAGGGATTCATGATGATGCATGGTAAGCTCTGTGTGATGCAGCCATTGAGGCATAAGGTGATCACTGTGAAAGCCATGTCCCACCATATGCAGGACATAGGGGTATTGAGGCTACAACCAAAGCAGTGGAGCACTATTTTTATTGGCCTTCTCTACGCAAGGATGTTGAGACTTATGTCAAGACATGTATCACTTGTCATAAGGTGAAGTATGACAGGCAAAAGCAGCCCGGTTTACTTCAGCATTTGCCCATACCAGATAGACCATGGCAGAGCATCGCTATGGATTTTTCTTTTAATCTTCCTCCTACACCTACTGGTCATGACGACATATGGACTACAATTTGCAGATTTAGCAAACAGGCTCACTTCATTCCAGTGAGGAAGAATATTACAGCTGAGAAAATGGCAAAAGAATTCTTGAAGTCTATCAGTGATAGAGATCCACGGATGACCAGTATGTTCTGGAGAGGCTTGTTTGATAACATGGGTACCTCGCTGCAGTTTTCATCTTCATATCATCCACAGATTGATGGCCAGTCAGAAGAGGCAAATTATACAACGTTGGATTTGCTGCATTGTTATGTGTCTGAGCACAAAGCAAAATGGGAGTAGTATTTGCCACTGGTTGAGTATGCATACAACAACACAGTGCATTCTTCCACAGGTAAAGCACCGTTTGAAATAGTGGAAGGTGGGAAAAAGGTTCCTCCTATTTTGCATACAAAAGAGAAGATATTTGTGGCTGATCAGTATGTGGAAGACTTGTGGATAGCGTATGAAAAGGTTAAGTATGCCCTTCAACGCAGCCAGAACAAGCTAAAAAGAGCCGCAGATAAGCATTGCAAGAACCTATTCTTCAAGGAAGGTGATTGGGTATTACTGCGTTTTCTTAAGGCACGTCTCGCGAGCAGGAGAGGGAAGGTAAACCTGTATACCAAGCTGAATATGAGGTACTACGGGCTCTTTCAAGTTCTTGAGAAGATCAATGAGGTAGCTTACAGGCTGAAGTTACCTGAGAAGTGGACCATCCACAATGCTTTCCACGTTAGCTTGTTGAAGCATTTTCATGGAGAAGTACCACAGGATATGCTAGTTCAAGAGCAACCTAAAGTTGATGAGCAAGATGAAGTCATTGATTCCCGAGTAGATTGTGGCACATAAGGATCGGAAGATCAAAGGTAGAGTTTCTAGGCGCTATCGAGTGAAGTGCAAGAATTATCCTGCAAACAATGCAATCTGGTTGGAGGAGGATGAATTGGCAAATTCGCCGCAGGTTTTACATCTCTACCTTGAGGCATTTGGTCTTGAGCCCACTGCGGTAGCGGCTCATCCCGGTTCAGCAGAGCACACGTCTGGAGCATTACCGGATGCTCAAGAGGGGGGTAGCACCTCCGCTCCCACAGTACAGACAGGCTTACAAGATATCTAGAGGTCACTTGGTGACACCTCCGCTCCCACAGTGCAGACAGGCTTACAAGATATCTAGAGGTCTCTTGGTGACACTGCAGTTCCACCCAAGACACTGATGCTGACAGTGTTTCTGCCGTGAGACTTCTATGATGAGTGGTCATGACACTCCAGACAGTTGATACACTGCCATATGGAGGGATCTGCAGTCCTGCCGTATGTGCATTGCATGTCGTACTTCATGTGATGATGTACTATAATTTATGGGCTGTTTACGCCCATTGTGATATCCTTCTATATTTCTTGTACTTTTGGGACAGCAAACATGATAGTTAGTTGTTTCAAGAAGGGGGTATGTCAAGGGGACGTAATGGCAACGTGATTAAACTAAGCGCCATTGAATTTGGCCTAGGGGTGCCGGGCTAGGGGCATTAATTAATGTCCAAAGGGTACATATGATTAAATGTGCAACAAGTACATTTCCTAGTGCTATTAACTTGGTTCCATTCACTAGGATCATGTCTTAAAAAGTGACCCCCTAGAGGTCCCATTCACTAGGGTCATGTCTTAAAAAGTGACCCCCTAGAGGTTCTATTCAATAGGGTCATGTTTGAGGTGTATGGTTGACTTGTTGCACCTGTGTGTCTCATATGGAAGCACTTTGAAGATCCTGGAACCTTATCCTATCCTATCCTATCCTGTTGTTCTGGGTCTTCATGCGGAGTTGTGGAACTCCCTGTTGCTGACTGAATGCATTTCTGCTGATTTCTCCGCTACAGATTTTCTCCTACTGGTGTCCCCGATTGCTGGCATGCTCCCTGGGCCTGGGCGACTTCATTCTGGGGATCTTCTGATGGTTTTCTCGATATCCTCCGCAACAGATTGCTGCGTTTTCACTGTCTGAAGCCATAATCCTGGTCACCTATCTTCTGGCTTCTGTCTCTTTCTGTGCACACTGAAATCAAAGGTTGCTATTGGCTGAAATCATCAATTGGGTGGGCGACTTCATGGCTGGTTGGTTGCTGATTCCTGGTTGACTCTTTTTGTGATTCATTCTGGTGCTAGAAGGCAGTCAGAGACAGCCTCCTCCTGTCAGAATCTGCTGACTGCTGGTCCACCATCTTCTGGGGCTGTTTCAAGCTGGAAACAGGCTCCATTTGCTGGCTGAACTCTTACTTGACTCTACTTGTGTGTGCATTTACTATTTTTGCTGAGTTCTGGAAGGTTGGTTGCCTTGCCATTATCTTGGGAGAGTATTGGGTCACTGGTTGTGTTAATCTCTTCCTGGGAGAGCAGTGGCAAGCCTTGGACTCGGTGATGGCATTGATTTGTGAGGATCCATTGCTTGGTATGAGGTTGGATCATTCCGTTTGTGGTATGCTTTCCTACTGAAGGGAACCAAGTGGATAGCACTGGGTCTTGGTCACTTGCACAGCCACTGGTTGGCATTGTAGTGGGTTGCATCTGCGGGTGAGTTCAGGAAGGGAGTCCCTTGTAATTGAACTAGGCAATAAATAAAGAAATACCGCAAGGGCGCCAAGTATTGGGGCCAACAGGTGTCATTGTGTATGCTTACTGAGTAGGGGCATTCTAGCCTCCCTTGTTTTTGTGATTCAGTGATGTTATGTTGTGGAATTGTATGCTTTCAGTATTGTATTTGGCAATGGCAATGGAATATGATGGCGATATTTCGATGTCGTGATCAGGTAAAGTAAGATCTACTGCCCTTTGTCAGTCAAAGGCCGGTTACATACAACATGGTGGTGTCAAACAAGGAGCTACATTTGTTGCCAGGTAATAAGTGCATGGAGGCATACAAGAAGGCAAGGCCAGGCCATTTTTATGTCATTTTAGTGTCACAAAATGAGCATGTGTTTGGCAACAAATATTCATGCCCCAAGGCTTAGATGGATTAGTGCAAAAAATGTTACAAGATTACTGTAGGAACAAAGTGGAGACAGGTTGTGAACACAAGTGAGCAAGAGTGCACACACAAGAAAGCTCCAATAGAAATGTTCAAATGAACAATACAAGTACTTGGTATATATAGTACCCAAGTACTACTGGTCAACCAGAGGACTGACTTTATGCCTACAACACCATATCTTTGTAATCTCTTTCTCAAAGATATGGCTGAAAGTACCCTGGAAACATCTCAGGTGTACCCTGCAGTACCGAAAGTACCATGGTTGCACAAATTCATCCAGATGGATATGCAACCTATGGGAGTACATGAAAACAATGTCATTGTGAATCACTTCACAACCCCCCTTGACATTGTGAGAATGTCTCTGATCCCCAAGCCATGTCGATGTCGTAAGAAAAGATCTGTTGACAAGGATTTGGTGAAGATATCCACCACATTGTCCTCAGATGGACAATAGATGAGATCAATGAAGCCATCAGAAACACAATCCCGTACATAATGATAATGATTTTCAATGTGTTTCATGCGAGCATGAAAGACACGATTGTTGGCTATGGCAATGCAACTCTGGCTGTCACAGAAGATAGAGTTTGCTTCGCCATCCTGTGCATGATGCAAAAGCTTCCTTAACCACATTAACTCCGTAGTGGCTGAATTTGCAGCTTTGTACTCTGCTTCACTGGAGGAAAGAGAGACTCGCTCTTGCTTCTTACTGAGCCATGAGATAGAGGCTGAACCCAATGAGAAGCAATAGCCAGTAGTGGACCGTCTGTCGTCAATGTCCCCTGACCAATCTGAGTTGGTGAAACCACTCAGCTTTAGATCACAATCTGAAGCATAATGCAAGCCAAGAGAGAGAGTGCCATGGACATATCTGAGAATCCTCTTTGCTGCATTCCAATGTGTGATCGTGGGACAATGCATGAACTAGCTCAAAAGCCCTGTGGCGTAGGTAATATTAGGCCGTGTGGAGCATAGATATATCAAACTGCCAACCAACTGCCTGTACAAAGTGCCATCAAACTTTTCAGCAGCATCATGCTTACTCAGCATGAGTCCCTTTTCCAATGGAGTAGCCACAGGCTTACAGTTCTCCATTTTAAATTTCTGCAACAACCCCTTCGAATACTTTGTCTGTGACATAGAAATCCCATCATCTGCCAAAATTCAATGCCAAGACAATAATGCAATAGGCCCAAATCTATCATGTCAAAGTTGTGACATAAAGTGGACTGCACTGCTGTAATTTGCTGCAAATCACTGCCATAGAGTATGATGTCATCCACATATAGTACCAACATGACCAATTCTGATTTTTGCTGCAAAACATACAGATTTGGCTCTGTATGAGGGTTTACGAAGCCCTGGGACAGCAAAAACTGATGTATCTTCTAATACCACGCACGAGGTGCTTGCTTCAGCCCATATAGAGCCTTCTTGAGCTTGCATACCTTGTGCTCTTGTCCCTTCACCTCAAAACCTTGGGGCTGATGTACATAGACCTCCTATTTAAGATCTTCATTGAGGAATGTGGTCTTGATATCCATCTGGTACACTGACCAACCATAAAATGCAAGAAGAGAGATGATAGAACGAATGGTGGTCATCTTGGCCACTAGAGCAAATGTCTCCTCTTAATCTATCCCCTCCTCTTGTGCATACTCCTTGGCAACCAAACGGGCTTTGCATTTCTCAATTGTACCATCTGAATGGTATTTCACCTTATAAATCCATTTTGTGCCAACCACATTTCTCCCAATGGGCGCATCAACCAAGTCCGATGCGGTATTCTTCTCAATGGATTTAATCTCAGCTTCCATAGCTTTCTGCCATGCCAGATTATGCTGAGCATCCTTGAAGCTCTGAGGCTCATTTTCAGGTTCCATCACTAAGGTCATCAAAGCAAAATTGACCTTTTTCTGACTTTTCTGAGTGCTAGCCCTGGTTTCCCCAAAGTAGGCTAATTCTTAGCATCTTGAATGCTCAACCTTGCCCAACGTGAAATAGATTTCTTTGCTGTACCACTCGGGGCTGCATCCACATCTTTAGTGGCCTCACGACGTTGATAATGCCTCCAAACATGAGGCTATCTATTCTCATTAATTGGTTGCAAATCTGAAACATTTGAGGGAGAGCCATCCTCAACATGTGGATTTGAGGGAAAGCCATCCTCAACATGTGGCAAGCCATCTGAACTATGAGAAGTAGAAGGAGAAGCATCAAGAGACTCCGTCTCATCATCCTCAAACTGAATGATGTATGGTGGCAAGTCTACACTAGCGGGCTGCATGCACTCATTCTCAGCAAAGAGAACATCTCTGCTGATTATTACCTTCCTAGTAGCGGGATTATAAAGCCTAAATCCCCTGCTTTCAGTGCTATACCCCACGAAAATGCATTTGACACTCTTGTCATCAAGCTTTGTCCAAAGCATATGCCACTGAGCCAAAAACTCTGAAATGACTAACCTTTGGCTTAAAGCCATACAAAGCCTCAACTGGAGTCACATTAGCCAAAGCTTTGGTAGGGCATCTGTTCTGAATATAAGTGGCTATTACAACTGCTTCTCCCCAAAAAGCCTTTGAGACTCTCTTGAATTTCAGCATGCATCTCGTCATTTCCATAAGAGTACTATTCTTTCTCTTAGAGATTGGATTATGCTGTGGTGTGTAAGGGCATGTTAAGTGATGTTTAATTTAAAAATCCCTGGAATGCATGTGACATGTACTCTCCCCCTCTATCTGAGTTGAGTGTTCCAATTCTAGAATTGGTTTGGTTCTCAGCCATAGCTTTGAACTCCTGAAACCAAACACCTTAAATTTTTCCTTCATGAGAAAAAGCCATGTGGACCTGGAGAAGTCATCTATAAAGGTCACAAAGTACCTTGCTCCTCTATGCGTGGGAATAGTCATGGGCCACATACACTGTGCACTATCTGCAACACTCTGGTTGCCTTGACCCAATTCTTGCCTTGTTTACTAAATGGCAAGCGATGCAATTTTCCAAGTGCACACCCCTCACACACTTCATTTGCTGGTTACTGTAATTTTGGCATTCCTTGAGTCATATTATTGTTGTACAAGTAGGACAATGCCCTGTGATGGACATGTCCAAACCTGGCATGCCATAAATCAGCCTGGGAAGTGTTTGCTACAGCCAATACCTTCTGATCATAAGGCTGAGCATCGAGCTTGTATAAGCCTCTATCATATGTTCCTGTTGCTACAACCTCATACCCTTTCTTTGGATCCTTGATCCTGCATTGGTTATCCTGAAATTCGACCAACATATGTTGATCATGGGCAATGTTTGAAACTGAAATCAGATTTTGCCTCAACTCTGGAACATACCAAACATCTCGGATATACTTAACTTTTCCATTATCAAGCTGAATGGGAATGTGCCCAACTCCGATGATGTCTTGAGAAGCATCATCGGCACATGTAACCTGTCTGCCATGAACAGGTGTGATGCTCTCAAACCACTCTTGGCGAGGAGTCATGTGCTTAGTAGCACCACTGTCGATATACCATGTATCACTTGCAACAAGGGAAGCATCCCCTCATTGATTTTCAGCATTCAAATCCCCCCTGGCATCCATCTTCTCATTAAATGCAGCAAACACAAAATCTCTATGTCATGTGCATGGTGTACCTAGGGTTGGATATCAGGTGAACATGGATTACGGGATAGCATAGGGCTAGATGGCTATTTTTAGCCGAGATTGCTATATATAGAGATTGATTCATATATAGTGCTCGCTTTATATGGAGGGATCTATTCATAGCATTGTGCTATCTATAGCAGGTTTCCTTCTATATAGAGGGAGGGCCAGTGCTATTGTGTAGATCAGTTGAGCGCTCCTCAACTGATGGATGGGGCTTGGACCCAGGCCGGGACTCTGGCCATCTACATGGCAGATCATAGGTGGTGTATCGAAGGTCCTCTGGATGGGCTCAGGTGGTATGGGACGCCTGGGTTAGATACGGGCCTATGGATGAGTCGAGCTGTAACCCACGTGCTTGGGGGTGGTCAGGAGGATCGAGACGCCTGCGCTATGATTCTAGTTGGATTGAGGACGAGAGTTGGATTGAGGACGAGATTCTAGGTCAGTGATAGGGTTAGATCCTGCAAGGTCGTGTCATCTGGTATCAGAGCCGTCCTATCACAATTGAATTCAACGCGAGGTATGCAAAAAAGATGTCTTCCAGGTACGCTTTTTGAGATTGCTTTTGCAAATCTGAATTTCCGCTCATGTATGGGCTGAATCATTGGCTGATGATGTGCGCTCATGATTGGGAGAGTTAAGGAAGAAATAGACATCCATAGGCTGTGTGCTCTCTCTCGGTTGCTACGTGTTTGGAAATCGTGATTCCCTGAGAAGGGTAGGCGATGAGAAGACTTGATGCTTTCAGCAAGAGATATGAGGATGGATCGTTTCTGACCTATAACTACCCACGCTTGGGTTGTTGATGTGATTGGCTGTGTGGGGACGCGTGACAGTAGGCTGGTTAGGGAAAGAATTTGCTCTAGGTTCTCAAGGATGAGATTCCTACCCTAGAGACCTAGATTTGCTGCAGTTGAGAAGGAGGAGGAAAGAGAGAGCGTTCATAAGCCTAGAAAGCGGCTTGTCTAGGAGATTCGGGCATCAGAGACAAGGGCAATATGATTGGGGGCAGGCGCTTGGCTTTGGGAAGGAGCACATGGCCTGATTTTAGCTCGTTTTGGCTATTTTTGGCTGGTTGGAGAAAAGTGGGACAGGATCTATTAGAAGCGAGACTATTTTTTGGTTAAAAAGCAGGTTGCTTTTTTGTTTTTCTCTAGCAAGGAAAGCACTTGCTCTAAATCTAGCGCGTTTTGGCTATTTTTGGCTGGCTGGAGAAAAGTGAGACCAGATCTATTAAAAGCGAGACTGTTTTTTGGTAAAAAAAAGCAGGTTGCTTTTTTGTTTTTCTCTAGCAAGGAAAGCACTTGCTCTAAATCAAGCACCCACCCTGAATTCGCCTAGCTTTTGATGGCCCTTCCTGGCTATTTATATGCCCGGGATTTCTCTCTCTTTCTCACTTCAACACTTCAGCGCATGAAGGCGAATTTCCCACCCTCTTTTCGTCTGAGATCAGCCTATCAGATTCCGCCATCTTTCATGCTGTCCTCTACTTGCCTTCTTCCTTGATTCCACACAACCCCAAATTCTCTTTTTGTTAGTGTGAAGAGCACGCGTTTGGACGTAGTTGTTTTTCTTCTAGTCCCTCTCCCGTGCGAGATATTTTCCAGCCATGGAAGGACATCAAAGTAATGAGACACCTACGTTGGATTACTGTTTTATTGAGATGGAGGATGAGGCTACATCAGAGATTAATCCTCGTAGACCTCATGACCTGCTACGAGAGATGGATTCCTTGATGAATGAACTCTAGGCAGCTCTTCACTACTATAAAACCCCTCAGTACCAGAAATATATTGAAGAAGGCTCATGCTGTTCTAAATGTAGACAGCTTGTTTTAGAGTCTTTATACCGCTTCCGAGTTATTGAGAAGCGATGAAGAAGTTGAAATCCTCAGTTTTGACCGACACCTAATTATTTTTTGCTCGACTGGATCTTTTGAACCACTCTTGGTTCAAGAAGCTCCCCAATTTTGTATGAATTATGTTCTAAATTGTCTTGTTATTAAATTGACCAAGTTTTGGTTAATTTGTAACTAAGTGGCATTTATAATTTGATTTGTTTTTTCAAATTATATAACGGTACTTTTGTTCCATATATCTTGCAGTTTTTTAGATATATGGTACATTGAGGATGCCTGAGACTTTGTTACATCTTAAACTGGACTTAACTAAGACAATTGGATTTCCCTTTCTCGAATCTTGGTGCGAAGATTCTTGTTTGGTTTCTATTTGAAGTTTTGATCTCGATGTGATTGTGAGTTATGGCGTTTCTTCGAGTTACCGTTTGGACATATGAAGGTTCTTATTGATTAGACGAGGATGAGTCTTGTTGGATACCTTCTTTGAATCATGTCCAAAGGCGGGGTCTGAAGAGGGATTGGCTACCTGATTCACTCATATTGTCCACTGAGTTTTTATTTAAAGTATACTTTGGTGGTCTGGGACACTAAGGTATGTTACACTTAAGATTCTCTGATGTGGTGGTATAATCCAGCGTGAAATAATACCCAAGGACCTCTAGGGTGAAGTACAAGTAGGCTGAATTGAATTGGGGGCAACCTGATTAGATTTTTATTTTATTTATTTTTAAACGAGGGCTGACTAAGATTCTTTACCCTAAGAGAAGCCATGTATTTTTTGGGTTCAACCCTGGAGCTCCATAGTCTAGACTCAATCTCAGGGAGGATTACCGCATCTCTTCTGATGATGGTCTATCAGCGCCTTGTTTGGAACTTGATGTTCCTAGATAAGAGGTCCTAAGAACTAGATGATCCTGTGATTGGAGCGGTTTACAGCTTGACTCATCCATAGGCCCGTATCTAACCCAGGCGTCCCATACCACCTAAGCCCGTCCAGAGGACCTTCGATACGCCACCTATGATCCGCCATGTAGATGGCCAGAGTCCCGGCCAAGCCCCATCCATTAGTTGAGGAGCGCTCAACGGATCTACACAATAGCACTGATCAAATTGGGACGGAGGCAAAATTGAAATAGCATTGGCCCTCTTTCTATATAAAAGGAAACCCGCTATAGATAGCACAATGCTATGAATAGCTCCCTCCATATAAAGCGAGCACTATATATGAATCAATCTCTATATATAGCAATCTCGGCTAAAAATAGCCATCCATCCCTATCCTATCCCGTAACCCATGTTCACCTGATATCCAACCCTAGTTACACCATGCACATGACATACTCCCCTTCCTCTTAGAACTCACTCCTGAGTTCACCAGAAAGCCCGAAAACTCTTTGTGAAGATGAGTCCATGCCCTTAACTATACTCTGACTATCAGTTTGAGTGTGCTATACTTTCCATGAGATTCAAATCAAAGAAAATCTAAGGCCAAAGCCACAATCTTTGATAACTAACCCAAGGAAAGTAAATCTCTCAATCTAAACAAGGTTACATATTGTCGAGTAATCTTCTCAAGAAATCAAGTAACGCCTGAATCCACAGAGTTAATTCTGTTGACATATCCATACACAAGCATGGTAAAATCCATACCTGAAGGTAAATGATTCTATCAACCTTATCTATTGAGTATCCTTGAACTCAAAATCTTAGGTTGAGATCGAGGAATCATTGTTTGGACATCCCCATCAATTAAACCCCTCGAGGCAAATTTTTGGGTTGCAATTTCTATCAACCCTAATTCTTGAATTACTTAGTATTCAGAAAATCCCTCAACGGAATACCCTTGTAATTCAAATTCTTGGGTTGAAATACATGACAGACTTTCCATCGCAGAACAATTAGTTATCAGTTCATAACTCATGATGGAAGAATCTTCATGGAAAAGATATGGTCCCCCTGATCTATCCTCGAAATGCCCCTACATGAGGATAATCAGTAAAAATTCAGTTGGCTATATCCAGTCAATGGTACTGTTCTAGACATGTATATAGTCAACCATCATAGGAATAACATCCTATGTGATCCAAAGACTACGGAAACATACAATCCGAAATCTCTTAAAATAAGATCCACTATCGAATATCTTGTATAAACTGTCAGATCCTGCGGGGTCGTGTCACTCTATCACCTTGGGCAAGATGAGCTTCACCATGTGTATCTAAAGCACGAGTTTCAGTGGGGGCAACAAAATTACTGCTAGAACTGTCCCTTTGCCTCTTCTTTTCATTGGCAATCCTTTGCTATGGTTCTTGGATGCAAGAAAGGGGAATCACTGTTGATGCTGCAAGGGCATTCTTAGCCAACTTGATTCAATTTTATTGCATAGACAACCCTTAGTGAATATGGGTGATCTTGTTAATTAGAGTTGCAGACACAAATGCTCAACTAAAACATTTGTACCTACATTCTGATTTATATTTGGACACTATTTGATTAGATTCGATTTGCAAAACATTATGTTTCAATTTGTTTTTGAAAGAATTAATAGACATTGAGTTAGTACCTTGTGCGAAAAATGCTTTGTGCTTTGTGATGTGAGTTTGTATTCCTCCACTAAAAGAATGATTCTTTGATTTTAAACATATGATAGGTGTTGCAGATTGTCCTAAAAAGTTGAAGAGCTATCTTATTACAAATTTTGATCCTGCATCCAATGGTTTATGGAAACATGAATTGCCCATACCCATTGAGCACGTGTTCGAAATGAATGGCATCCATTATGAAGTAAAGAAATCAACAATACCTGGGGCAGGATATGGTCTTTTTGTACATACGAGCATCAAGAAGAAACAAGATTTGATGGTATATAATGGTCCAAAGTATGATTATGATACTTGGAGATCTCTCCTCAAGTTTTTCCCAAGGATGAAGACTTATGGAATGTTTGAAGATCCATTCATTGAGCCATTGACAGATGTGAAATGTATTGTGGGAGATGTATTGTATGGAAACATTGCTAGATATATAAATAGCTCAATGTATTATAAAGAAAGAACAAATGTTATATTTGTATACATCCCTAAACTACCACCTTGGGCTCAAAAGTCACAAGGAGATTTGAGTGCCCATGGCTACATTACTGTGCAAACCATAAAGGATATCTCCTTCGGAGATGAGCTACTTTGTGAGTATGAATACTAGTATGGAATTGTTAATTATTGTGTTAAACGATGTGATGCAAAATTTAGTTGCAAATTTGGCTATGTATTAATGGTTTTGATTATATTTAGCACAAGAAAGCAATTTAAAACAAGGTTTTTATCAAGACCATGTCTCTGAGTTTCATGAGCACTATTGTGATGGAGAGTTTCACGAGCTCTATTGTGATGGAATGGTGTTTTTGAACACCACATTTATATGATGGATGTCAAAGCTCTACCATAATCCTATTGCGCATATGTCAATACTGCAATTTATCAACATAGAAACATATGCATTTGGCATTAATTTGATACATCTAATATACCAAATAAAAATTGACAGTTGTTGCAAGTTTAATTTTGTTTTTGAACACCACATTTATATGATGGATGTCAAAGCTCTATAACAATCCTATTGCATATATCAATACTGCAATTTAATTTACTCCAATGAATCTTCCTAACGCAACATCTATAAATTGGCTTTTGTTTGTGGTTTTGATGTATATGAAACAACAAACATCTTTCTTTCACGAGCAAATCAACAAATGTTTTGGCCATACTGAAAGGGTAACCGAAAGTAACATTACCACACTGTTGGTTGGAGCAAGGCTGCGAAGAAGCGTGGGGAAGGAAGAGCAGCAGGGTGGACAACCACAAGGGAGCGCAACGACGGAGAATCAACGACCGAGAGTAGAAACGTGTACAAAGGGGCGAAGCCATGGCGAATGCAACGACACAAGGGGAGAGCGAGAAGACTCCTATGAGATGGATAGGATGAGACGAAGCCATGGCGAATGGAAAGACACAAGGGAGTGCGAGATGACTCTTATAAGATGGATAGGATGCCTCACTTGTGGCCCTAAGAGCGTGCACATAGAGGAGGCAAGGGTCAAGGTGGACATTGCATTTGTTCATTGGATACCCACGGGAAACATACGTTGCAAAGGAAAATAATCTTAGTGGCCTCAAGTCACATGATTGGCATAAGGTCTTATAGGGTACATATGAATCATTTGTATCATCTATGCCATCATCATTAAAGTAATCAGAGTAGTTGAAGTTCTCTGAATCGCCAGACCTGTCAGAGTCATCTGTGGTAGCAGCCTGGGCTGCACTAGAGGACACTGGTTCCTTTTTTACAGTTGGAGGGGGAACCTGTTTAATAAAACTAGTAAACTCAAGGGGGATTTCAAAAGGAGTAGTGTTGTCCATCCCAAACAAGCTTTGAACATGGTCTTGCAGGTCAGCATTAAAGAGGGTAGCATCAGTTCTGAACTGGTTTATCATTTCTGTAATTTTCCTTTGGTCCTGTGCAACTCAATTTGATTAAACTGAGAATTGTTTCTGGATATCTAAATAAATCATAGTGCATGTGCTCTGATAGGTGTCCATATCTCATGTTTTGTCCTTGAAGAGTCTCCTAGTAGTATGGCCTTCTAATTTATTGGCTCCCCTATTTCAAATTATACTATTTTCCACACGTTTCTAGCAATAGGACATGCAACAAAGAGATGGAAAATATCTTCATTTATAAAGGGGCACCTCATGCATTTGCCATTTCCCTTTCCAATTCTTAGTCCTCTATTGTTAGTCCACACAGCTTTATGCATTATTAGGCAAAGCAAGGCAAACAATTTGTCAGGGATTGAGCTTGACCAAATGGAGTAGAATTTGAATTTCCATTTTCCCCTGAAGTCCTGCAGTTTCCACCTAGTATTAAGGACAATGCAGAGATCACCTATGTCCCTGGTTGGAGTGGGGATAGGGAAGAAAGAAGTACTCTCAACCCAACTGAACTCTCTACTATAAACCAAGAATGATCCACCTTTCAATTGCTTATTTCCCTCCCAGAGGTGAACTCTGTTCAAGACTAGTGTCTGGCATTGGTTGTTGAAACTGAACTCCCTCCTAATCTCAATTCAAGTTTTCCATCTTAGCTCATCTCTGTTCCAAAGCTAACCAAAGCATTGCAGTCCTTTTTTGAAGAGTACAACAACCTTATCAAAGTCTTCTTCAGAGAGAACAGCCTCCTTGAAGATAATAGAGACCCAGATTGAGTCTAATGTCCTAAAAGCTTCTTTTCCAAAGAAGACAATTTAACCTTTAATTCCTTCAAAGGCTGGCCATAGTGAGAGCCAAAGTTGACTGCCTTTAGCTTTGCAAGGTTTAGGGTTACAAATAGCTGACAGCATAGGGTACTTTTTCCACTTGGGAGCTCTCAGAGGTCTTAGGGAGTTAACATTCCTTAGAAGGATTTGACTCAATCCTCAAGAGGATGGAGGATTGCTTTAATTATCCAAATCGAGGATAGTTTCAAAGAAGCCTTCTCTATATGTATCACACCTAAGCCTCCTTCCTGCTTGGGTTTGATACAAAACTCCCACCTGACCTTGGCTGTCTTGCCCCCCCAAAGAAAGGATTTGCAAATTCTAATGAACCTGTCAATTCCAGTTCTAGAAGGGGACCAAGAAGTGAGGTAGAAAATGACAACTGGGTATATGTAGTGGTTGAGAACCATTCTCCATTTCTCAATCTTGCTTTGAAACATGTTCAAGAACCAGTCCCATCTCTGTTTGAGGGAAATGTCAAACCCCATGGGGATACCCAATAATCTGAAGACTGTACCATGTTTGATTCTCTAGCAACTCATCTCTTCCAAGAAAGCCTGCTCATCCCCTTTGAGAGTTGCATATCCAGTTTTGGAGTGGTTGATTTTGGATCTAGAAGCTTTACAAAAGATCTCTAAGGACTCCATAGCCTTTTTATAACCTGAGTCTCATTCCTGAGGGTTAAATTTGTGTCATCAGCAAACTGTTGGTAGAAAAAGTCCTTGCTAGAGGATAGCTGAATGCCTTTCACATTTCCTTCTTAACTTTGATGTTGAAGTAGCCACCCTAGTGAGTCTGCAACAATTGCAAAAAGTAAAGGAGCAATAGGGAAACCCTATCTTATAGATCTTTTAAGGACAAAGGGTTGACTCATGACACCATTAACACAAATCTTGGATAAAGCATTGGTGAGAAGTAGTTTGATATAAGAGATGAATAGAGGGCCAAGGCTCATATCAGCCAGAGTATGGATGATGAAGTCCCACTTAAGTCTATCATATGCTTTATCAAAGTCAACCTTTAGAAAACATATGTCTTGCTTTGTTTCCCTGCTATACTCACATCCCTCTCCACTTGGCCATTCTATTCTTTACTCTTAGAGAAAGGGCTTTAGCAAAGATCTTATAGCTGCAGCTAAGCATAGTGAGTGGCCTCGAGTTTCTTAGCTCTTCCTTATCCCCCTCCTTAGGAATTAATTTGATAATTCCCCCATTAATATGAGTAGGCAGATTCCCATTATTGACACTCTCTTGCCATAATAATAGGAGATAAGGACCAACAATGGACCAAATTTTTTTGTAGAATTCAATTGGCAATCCATCTTCTCTTGGTGTTTTGCCATCTGCCATTACCTTGACAGCCTTAAAGAGTTCATCAATAGACAAAGGTTTTTCAAGGTATTTGTTATCAAAACTGAGTACAGTGTTCTTTCTAGCATCCTTGCATAGTTCCTTGGCATTGGTCACTTCAGTATCTACTTGTATAGTGGAGGATAGCAAGTTCTAAAAGTGGAGATGAATGATATCAATATTCTCCTCAGTAGTTGAAGCAAGAGAGTTGTCAGTTTTTCTAAGAAGGGGAATCTCTTCATTAGATATTTTTCTTCTAATAATCTTGAAGTATTCTTTGGTAGGTCTCTCAGCTTTACCAGCCCACCAATTCTTGAAGTATATCTTGGAATCATTAAGTAGAATCTGTTCTTGAATTTGGAGTTCATTTCTTTTCACAACCAAGTCTGCTTGGGCATGTGGATCCCCTTGTCTAGCTAAGTTATCCAAGGAAACAATCATGTCCAGAATGTTGTTCATTCTCTTAGGCCTTATTTTGGCTCTGTCGTTTCTTGCTTTTTTGAGCAATCTTTGGGTCTATTCAATAGCTATACACTAGGAGTCACTAGCTGAGATGGAATCAGTGAATGCCATCAGCCAAATTGTTTTAATCCCTTCTTGGAAAGAATTTAGGATCAGCCTTAAACTAGGAGGTGGTTTTTTGTCCTGGGCCAAAATCACATTTGAGAAGGATTGGCTTATGATCAGAGAGAAAAAGAGAAGAGAAGACCTGAGTCTGAAGAGAGCTAGTCTACCTTACTAGTTCTTGAGAAACATAGATCCTATCCAATCTCGCCTCTCTTCTGTTAGCTCCAGCTTGGCTATTGGACCAAGTGAAAGTACCTTTCATCCCCATGTCCACAAGGCTTAGGTCTTCTTTTAGATTCTCCCAAAGAGTCAGTTCACTGCCTCTAATTACTGTGCTATCTGGTAATTGTTGCTCTCTTAGGCTACCTGCTAAGCCTCCACGATAAGGGAACATGAGCCTATATTTGCATCTCCTACCAAAGCTATCAACAACTCGCTAATGTTGAGATTTACCTACCCATCCAATAATGTATACTTAATGGTACTACCACAATCTCTCCACCAGATTGGTTTTCTCCATTCCTCCATGTGGAAATAACCTACCATAACGGCTCTACATCTCGCAATTTGGTCCACACCAACCATTTGTAACATAGGGACCCACACCTGGATATCTAGAGAATGCCTCTAATAGTGCTTCATACCAAGTATTGAATTCCTCAAGGGTGGGAGCATACATCATTCCACACATGGCTGCATATAGTTCATCCTTAACTCTACCCATGCCTTCTTCACATGAAACCAACATAGTAAAATATGGCAATGGGATTTCCTTGTATGGTTTGTATCTCGACAAAAGGGATCATTCTTGACAACCTTATATATTGCATTGAACTCCACCTTAGACTTATCTATAACTATGGCTCGTGGCCTGATAGAGCCAAGTCTAGAAAAAAATATGGTGAATATTGTTTCCAAGGCAATATTTTCATGTTGTTGTCTAGGATCTTTGCTACATAACATGAAACATATGGGAATACCATTACCTTTTATATTTGGTACAATAGCCACATATAATGGCAACCCATACTTATTGGTTTTAAAGGTGCTATCCATAGCCCAAGCCTGATCAGTAGAGAATCTTCGTGATACCTCAAGCATAAAGTCATCTTGCAATACCAAAACAAATGGTCTTTGCCTTGGATCTTGAGCAATGGGATTGTAGGGTTGGTGGAAAATCACCTAAAAGCACAGTATGGAAAGAGGTCAAATTTATTATTTATACTAATAACATGCATTGCTCTAGATAAGGATTAGTATCTTTCATACTACCTTGCTTTGTTGAAGTAATTTCTTTGCTTCCAATGTCATAGCATCCCAATCAGACATGTTCATGGTTGCTGTCCATGAAAATAAAGAATAAGCAAAATATTACAATCAATATATGATCTAACATTATTGTAATAGCACCAAAAACCAATCATGAAATATATTAAGTGAAATGAATTTACCTCCAACTCGTAGATTGCAAGAGAGCCTACTAATCTCCTTATGTATATCATGGAAAGTCTAAAAGTTGTTGTTTAAAAAATGGACACATGATCTTTGAGTAGACTCTCCTTTGAGTTTGACATTTTACTAACATGTTGTGCACTTCCAACATTGTATAAGTCTGATGTTCTACATGCAATGACCAATCAATGAACTGGAAGATGACATAAATCTGATTGACTTCCCGGCACATGTCCTTTATGGCGGTTGGACACCTTAATGTCACACATATTTCCCTTTGTACAATATACACAAACAAGGAATGGACATCCAACCTTTCTACTTCATTTGGGACATGAAGTACAGGAGGTAGAATCTGATTTTTTTGCATGCTTGACCAAGACTGCACGATGACATCTATAATCAGTACATTGTGGTGCAACCTTGACGGTAACCAAATGAACCTTATACTGAATTGATATTTCCTCTAGTTTCCTCGAGATACTATTTTCTTCAATAGACATTGATTCATGAAAGATCTGATATTTACGATATGCCATCTTGATTTGACAACCACATCCACCGATGTAATCTCAAACAAATAATGAAGAAATTCCATATCGTCGCGAGAGACTATGCACCACACTGTACTCGTGGCCTTCATAGTGCATTCAATGCCTAGATGGACGCCTTGATTTGAGATATGAAAAGATTGCACTATTGATGGCCACTCCTCAATAAATGGGATGCAAATCTTAGGTCTATCACATAAGCAAATGCCCATGGTCTCATCAACTCTGAGAGCCATAACTAAGTTACTAGCTATACAACTCCATCTTGGATGGTCAATAATCATTCCATTTGAATTGATCTTGATTTCTTCAACTGTGGGTAAACATTGAGATACTAATGTGGACAACATCAACTTATAAAAAGTTGCATCAAAGGTCAATCCTTTTTTTGAACGATATGTTGATGTATCTATAAAAGGAAGGTATGGAACATTAACAGTTACATCATCAATATTCTCTCCAAAATCATCTTCAGTTCATGAGCTTGAACTTGAAAAGGACTCTTTCTCTCCATAACTCTGGCTACATGTGGATGTACCAATAGTAAGTGAAAAAGATGTCTATTCTTCACAACAAATTCAAACACTCTTTTTTAGTAATCAAGCAAAAGAACATGCAAGGAACATGCATACATGAATATTAAAAAGTAAAAATCACATAAATAAGTAAACACAAACAAACATTTCAGATACCACAAACCATGCTTTGCAATGGTTGTCATGTGGACATCTTTGTGATTTATAAATCCAACCAAAACTTGAATTTTGGTTTGAGTAACAAAGAAATAAAATTATTACATTTCAAAAATAACATTCATAAATATCAAAAAATCATAATTCTCTTACTTAAACTTTCATGTTGAAAATTTTCATAGATCAAACTCCATTACTCCAATTGCTAAAAAGTATTCAAAGATCAAACTTCATGTTTTCATGTTGAAAATTTTCATAGATCACTCCAATTGCTGAAAAGTATTCAAAGATCAAACTTCATTACACCAATTGATGAAAAGTATTACATGACCTATTACCATCATAACAAGGCTTATACACAAGATAAATAAGAGAGCCATAAGAAATTGAGGAATATCTCACCCCCATACTATAAGGTTTGGTGGGATCATGATTTACATCTACACATTTACAAGTGCCTTGCACCCATGTACCAAAGTTTGTGCATCTCTTTTTCCCTCTTCCATTCACTTGTAGTCCCTTTCCAACCTTTGATGATGAAGTAGCTTTCAACAAATGAAGATCATCTACATGGCTCTGGACTAATGGAGAAATGGACTCATTTATGTGTAACAAAGCCCTTTCATACTTACAAATTGTCCGAAAGCCAAATCACCTTACAAACAAACAGACCATTGACTTATAGGGTAAAACTCTATCACTATCATAATATGATAGGATTTTGTCCCACATTATGTGAACTTGAAATACACTCTCATGTGTTATGACCTATCCTATAATGCCAATACTTCTCTCAGTCATGATAACTGAATGTGGCCAGCAAGGAGGAACAATTATTAAAGAGCCAGACTTAGCTTGGAATGAATAATCTGATGCAGGCATTGGGCCATCTCCAAAACACATGTAAGTTGCCCATGCATCTAAGTTATGATCAATGTGGGGATCCCAAAAATTCCATGTCTTTGAACCTTCCACCAAAAGCATCCAAGACATAGAGCACATGACATCTGTGTGAAGCTGTAATAAATCATCGATCAGTATACATCAATGAGTATGGAGAGGATTTTGTTTTATTTCCCAAATCTTTCGCTAACTTGTCACAAGTATCATCTTCAAACAATGGAGCACCTCAAAACAAGCAATATAATGGGGACTGGTTAGGAACATAGTTCTCCAAAACATTATAGCATTTTCTTGGTACACCATCAAGTATACTTGACAGTTTTACTTGCATATCTCCACCATCGTTTTCTCGTGCATGAACCACAACATTACCACTATGTTTATGAAACAAGGACTCTAATTTTTTTGGAGAGAGAAAGGACTTTTGCAAGAAAACTTCAGCACATCCTTCGATTAATATTGGCTTGTAGATAGATTTTTTAACCACTGCGTCCATGGTAGCTGGAGAAGGAAAAAGCTTGCTCTTCATATGCTGAAAAACAAAGGGTAAACATTTTCAAACAAAAGTTGCGAATTGAGCAATGTTAAGCAAAGAGCTGATCTAAATGAGCCAGTGATTCTATCTTCTAGAACAATAAACAAGGTATTGATATAAGGATAACTAAAATAAACAAATTTCAAATCAATAGATGAAAAGAGCAAGATTGAACATCATTCTGAATAATATAAATTTAAAGAAAAAGGACTACCTTTACACATACAGCAACAAGTAGGCCCATACTTGAGTTCCAAGTGTGCCTTGAACAAGGTCACATTAAGCCCCATTTTCCAATCCTATGTGCCCTATGCTGTTATTGACATGTCAACCAATGTGCCACCCACATGATAGCCATCACATAGGAAACATGATGATAGCAAGCGTTTTCTAAACCTATTACGAGCCTATTACATGCATTTGACTCAGACGGCCATAGACTCATTTTTAAATAGACTAGTATGATGTCTAAATGCATGGTTTGTTGCATTTTGCATTAGCCATAGTTTTATATTAACAACAAGAACCTACTTTGCAAACTCTATGACTAATACGCTCTCTAAATGCACGGTTTGTTGCATTTTGCATTAGCCATAGTTTTATATTAACAACAAGAACCTACTTTGCAAACTCTATCTATGGTGTCTCTTAGAGAGCATATCATACATAACGTCCATGTGGATCACCAAAATTTTCATTTCACACTAGACTCGTAACACAAATAATAAAAATTATTCTTGGACAGGTTTGATACCAATTATTGCTCTTAAATCATAGTCTAGACCATACAATGAATCAGAACTCACGATAGAGAAGATGCTAAGCATAATATAACCTACCAAAATGTATTGAAAAAATAGCATATGAACCTACGCAATAGAGTCCTTGCAACCTTGAAATCGCTTGGCTTCCCTAAATCATCAACCGGCACCCCCACACTCCCATAGTTTCTTGGCGTTGGATCAAGATTGCCATCCTGTGCCAGTGTACTTTCTTTTCCTTGTGCCATCATCCAAGGAGTGAGGAGCAATGCCCAACAGCATGAGGAGGAGAATGCATCAAAAGAAAAAGCGAAGGGAGGTCATGACACTGAATAAAGAAAAGGGGAAGATTTTGATTGTGCGAAGGGAGAGGAGAGCAGGAGGAGCTTACAAAGATATGTGGTGAGAGGAGCCTTTGATGAGGAGCTTGGAAAGCACCATAATGAGAGGAAAGAGCTACAGTCAAAATAAGAGAAGGAGAGATGTAAGAGGAGAAGAAAGAACGATGGTGGTGTGCAATATTCAAGGTGTGAGACGTGAATGTCACCTCGCCGGTTCATCCCGCCATCCGCAGCTAGTGTTTATTAATAGGAAAACCCCACCAAATTTGCATGGGTGCCCTGGGTAGCGTTTATTAATGGAAAACTTTGTCCAAGTTTATGCAGGTGCCGTGGACCCTCAGGTTCCCCGTTTTTCCCTCCTCCTTTGATTAGCATAAACATGCTTGTGACTACTTGGTCGTGAGGACCTCACGGCGACCAAGTGGTGACAAGGGGGTTTATGCTGATCAATGGTGGAGGGGAGGAGCTAGGAATCAAATGGGCCATGGCACTTGCAGTTATTTGGATAGAGTTTTTACATGAAGAAAATCCATTTGACAGAGTTTTTTTATGAAGAATCTTTGGCTAGCATAGGGCTTCAATTTTGCGCACCCAATCTTTTCGTTTCCCCTTTGTCTTCTATAGCGTCTTCATCTTGTAAGATTTCCTCCTCCTCCTCACAAGATTTCCACCATAAGCTTCCTCCTCATCCTCACAAGCCTCCTCCTCTTCCTCCTCACAAGCCTCCTCCTCCTCCTCATAATATTTCCACTAGCTTAGCCTCACTCACAAGCTTCCTCCTCCTCCTCCTCCACAAGCTTTCCTCCTCACAAGCCTCACTAAACCTGCCAGTTCAAGAATGGCATGTGCAACTTTCTTGTTTCTCCTCCTCGCCATTCATTACAGTAGTGGTGGCCTTTTCCCTAACAGAGCTTGAAGAGTGCAATTGCTTTCTGTGCCTCCATCATTCTCTTTTCTCTTGCTTGCTGCCACATGAAAGGCTTCCAAAATTTCATCACAAATTTCATCCTCCTTTGTGGCATTACATTGATGTCGGAGCCAATTCACACCCTTCAAATCCTCACAATCATGTAACGCTCCACCAACGATAGTGTCCAACCTCACCAAACTCTTTTCTATGTTCAGTCCAGGTATGTTCTTGGTCGTCTATATTGCCTTTGTTGCATCTTGTTTAATTGATTATGCAGAGTTTCTAGCTTTGTTTGTGTGCTTTGGTGAAGCTTTGTCTATTTTTCCATCTTAATTTTAAGGAAGATGCAAAACTAGAAGGCACATACATACTGATATCACAGTGGGTGCCTAGGCTTGAATGGAGAAGAAACCATTCCATACAAGATTATGCTGCTACTTTGGCAAGGTAATCTTGCCTAGAGAAAACACCATCATCATACTAGTCATTGGTTTTTTCGAGTAGCTTGCATAAATGGTTGCATAAATCTCTAAATCTTGCACACACTTGCTTTTCTTTCTTTGGTGAAACAATTGGAACCAAATATGTGCTGAAATATTTGACAAAGTTGGCTCCTTCCTTGGAATGTTTTGGGCTACATAGCAGCCTCTTACTATTGTAATTACATGCTACTATTGATAATTCTTAATAATTAGTTGTATGCTCTACAACACAGTATTAGATAAAGTGGGACAAAAGTTGCATTTTGGGAATTTTGAAATTGGGTGGATTTCATTAAAATTGGGAAAGGCTTCATTAAATTTGGGAAAATTTTCATCGATTGTGGGAATTTTACCAATATTGAATAAGCTAATATTTGGAATTCCAATGATTATGAAAAACTTCATTGGTTGTGAAACAGTTCATTGCGTATAAAAACTGGAACAAAGCATTTGTGGCAGAGTTTGAAAATCATGTATTTGGTGGTGTTAATAAACACCGTCTAGGGACAACATGTATATTTTACTTGAGGTGTTAATAAACACCAGTTGGTGGTGTTAACAAACACCATACATAGTGAGTTCCACTAGAAACAAAGCAGTTGTTGGTGAAGGTCAGCTTCTGAAAATTGTCATATTAATAATATGGAAATACCCATTGACAAGATAACAACAATTGAGAAACATCACATGAGAACACACCTTACAATGGAAGTTTGGGAGATTAAGAGGGAGAAAATCGACACCATTTTCTATGCTCTGATACCAAGCAAGATCTTTTGTGCTTTGATACATACACTCTATGGAATCTTGATCTTCTTGGGTCTATTTATGGATTTTTGTCCATGACCAGACAATTGCATCAATACACTCCCATACCTATGGATCCAACCTATTCTCTGCCCAATACTTGTTCCAGCAATCAACATAGGCATCTTCATCACTGAGCCCCGTTCTCTAAACTGATGGTGCCCAATACTGAATTAATAATTTCTTGAAATTAGGAGAAGCAGCATCCATCTCGGCACTTAATATGGCAACCCCAGGCCATATGGGGTATATAGGATCTGATGGCCTCACCAAGACAAAGTCACCTTGCTTAACATCCACCATTGGTCTAAACTCTTCCCTCGGCTTACCTTTTAGAGGCCCACAATAGTGATCATTCCATTTCTCACAGCCTTGGAAATCATCAATGCAAGCATCTATATCATCCTCCTCATCAAGATATTGTGTTCTTGGCCAAAACTCTCTGTACACTCCTATCTCTGAGATGTTTTCTTGTTCGAGCTCACCGATCATGGTTTTCCGATAGTCTATCATTGGCCTAATGTAGGACTCATATGATGCATTCTTTCCACTTGCACATCTCTCCCAAAACTTAATGTAATCTTTTATCCCTGATATTACTTGCAAGTGATCTCTCACAAATGCAGCCATTGGCAGTATATCTGGACAACCTGTTGGCAACAATGATCGACCCTCACTATCTTTCTTCCATAGCTCAATTCCCCCTTCAGTCGGCATTTAATTCGGTGATTTAGGATGCACCTTGTACTGCATCATTGGTCTGTCACCTTGCATGTAAAATAGAAATTGTAATGGCTTTGCATGTCCAACTAGCATTTCTTGCCCATCACATAGGTAACCATCCACATAATCCTTGAAGTTAGGAACCCGTGTAAGAACAAATGGTGCCAGTGAAGATGATGTACATTTTTTGAATGTATCCATCAGATGCGGGAAAGTGAATGTTTGTCCCACCCACAAGCTCTCAGAAAACCTGCTGAACATTGCATCAATGTCCTCATGTGTGTGCCCTACCATCAAGAAGCCCAATTGAACTGTCTTGAAAATGCCCCTTGCTACAAGAAGAGAAAGGTATGCAAACAAGTATCTATTTTTGTTCTCAGACCCACAATTATCTAGTTGGAGTAGCAAGCTCTCTGGCAACTTTTGGAATGGTGGCTCAATAGTGCTCAACACTCCCCTCTAAAGACGGTGGGTTTTCTCTTGTATTTGACAGAAAAAAATTCATACATGTGTCTGTAGCCCTTGCAATGGAAGTTGTCATGGCCTTTGTGATAGACTTTGGGTCACTTTCCGATACAGTTCTAGATTTGCATTTGTGATCATGACATCTACATTTTCAGACAAGCTAGCTCCACTTGTGGAAACATGTGCACCTTTAGAACTGTAATGGGAGTCCAAAGCGTTTCTTGAACATAGAGCATTCAAAAGGCGAGCATTGCTTCTAGGAATCCCATTGGTAGCAAGGTCTCCAAGGTCATGCATATCCATCGTCTCGAGGTTGCGCAAACAAATTGAGAGTGATCCAATCGTCAGGTTGGGATCAGATGGCCACAAACCATTGAGGGTGAAGTGTCCATAATGACCGTTTCCATGCCCATGGGTAATTATTCCAATGAGTGAAACCTATAATTGCCACGCAGAATCGGTGTCCTTGGACCTCACCCGAAGTCTTGGAATTGCCGTCTTTTTTTGGTCCATCTTATCATGGATTATGCATACATACTTTTTTGGATCCATCTCGGAGTACCTACACCATGCATGGTATAAGTTCCTACAACTTTGTTGCTGTATCATATGCATCTTTCTCTCTTCCATCAGCGAATTGTTCTCATCTTGAATTTTTGTGGCTGCCAATTGCCGGCTGCACAAGCTACATTTAGAGAATTCACTCGTCTTAGCAAGGGCTACATTTTTTAAGTCTAATTTCCAAATCCTGCCAAATGTGGATGTGGATAGGCTTTGATAACCACGTTGATTAAGTGAAGTGTTGACCTCACGTAGGACGTCTATCTTCTTATACACTTCAGGTATCACTTGCTGTGTTTCTCTAAAACCATCCTACATGGTTCTACTCTTGTGAGGCATATGCTCTGTGCTATTATCCACAAAGTGTTGAATGAGAGCCCTTCCCATACCTATGTGCTCCCTGCTCCTCCTCATAATCCCTGAATCGCCATGCACATATCGCTGCACACCACTCTCAAATTGCTCCCTGTATCAATAAAATGATGTCCTTGGAATTCCATGCATCTCATACCATTCTCTACGACAGACATCCCGACCGTTTATCCTGAAGTTGTAGCATATCCTCCCTGTGTAGTCATGATGCCAAGCCGTTGACAACACATCGTATATAAAGTTTGTATGAGACTCTAAGGAGCTGCCCCAAAAGTTCTTCCTTAGATTCATTAAGAGATCTTGCTCTGCATGTTGGCAACACCTACTCCCACAACAATCCATGGAAGAAACCTGTTGCACCGAATCTAGTGACATTTTGTACATTGGTGTTGGAGGCTCTCTTTGTTTAGGCACCCTGTTAATGAAAGTGTACCTTCTTTTCTTTGATGTTGGATCATCCATTTTCAACATTTGATCATTGACCAACTCATCTATACCAGCAACGTGGTCCATGGGCACATATTGTTGCAATGGGCTTCCTTCAAGTAAGGTAATCTTCTTGATGGGCCATTTTACTAGGCTGAGAGAGCCGACATCTTGCATAGAAGACCCTAAGTCACTTCCTCTAATTTGTTCTTTCTTTTCAATACCCACACCAATGCAATCATTACCCAATAGGTCAAAGTTTATAGAGTCTCCCGGGAAAACATATAAGATCACACCCTCCCCCACGGTCTTTGTTTTGCTCTCATCCCATAAGACAACCTTTTTCTCTTTCCAAGATTCACGAATGAAATTTTCAGTTTCCAATGAAGAAACTGGCATTGCCTCAACATAAGGTCGCTTAGGCTCACTTGGTGCAGCTTCTTCAGTTACCGCATCATCTAAAGAATCACCAACATGTTTTAGAGGGCCCTTAGGCCACTTGACAACGCTCCAAATTGCCTCGCCAACAAGCACTACATCCATAGTGGGAAATGGCAAGAGCCTTTCACTATTGATATACTTCTCCACTATCACCGATACATTTTCTATCCCAATCTTCACACCACTACAGTAGGCCTCTGGATCTATTGCACACACTCCACCAATTCCAACCACTTCATTCCCCACCATCATCATGACCTTGTCCCCGCTTCTGATAGCCATCCCCTGTCATTACGATTACGGAGAATTAATTATGAACAAATTACAAAGATTTTCATAAGACCATCAAATATGTCCTTCTAGAGGGGAAGAATGGCATTGGTGCAAACAATGTCCTAAATTTTTGCTTTGCAACCGGAGAATCGCACTAAAAATTTCATTCTCCCACTAAATTTTTGCCATTCTCCCACTGCAATGTCATGATTAAAAATTTGGGCTTTGAGATGGGAGAATCGCATGAGTGCCATTCTAGCATTGCGATGTCCTAATTCAAAAAATCTTATTTGAAAAGGGGAATGGCACCGGTGCCATCATCCCCATGCAGTGGGGCCAATCTCTTATTAGGCCCTAAGCAATGGCATTGAGAAGCCTAAACTCACATATGGATTTGTGTCAATCTCTGTGGAGAATGCCACTAGTGGAGAATGGCAGTGGTGCCAATCTCATACCATGACCTGAAAACATGCACAAGGAATCCTAAACTCACATGTGCATTCTTCTATGTAGTGATCACTGTCTCCACTATGTAGAGATCATATGGAATTGTGTCAATCTCTGTGGAGAATGCCATCAGTGGAGAATGGTAGTGGTGCCAATCTCATACCATGACCTGAAAACATGCACAAGGAATCCTAAACTCACATGTGCATTCTTCTATGTAGTGATCATTGTCTCCGCTGTGTAGAGATCACATGGAATTGTGTCAATCTCTGTGGAGAATGCCACCAGTGGAGAATGGTAGTGGTGCCAATCTCATACCATGACCTGAAAACATGCACAAGGAATCCTAAACTCACATGTGCATTCTTCTATGTAGTGATCACTGTCTCCGCTGTGTAGAGATCATATGAAATTGTGTGAATCTCTGTGGAGAATGCCACCAGTGGAGAATGGCAGTGGTGCCAATCTCATACCATGACCTGAAAACATGCACAAGGAATACTAAACTCACATGTGCATTTGCACTTTTTCCATTATCCTACTGCAGCGAATAAAATTACTGGAATGTCAATCTATAGGTTTAGTTTGTTTAGACTACCACTAGCGGAGAATGGCAGTGATGCTAGTCTCATGCTTGCCCTATGAAATGGCATTGAGAATCCTAAACTCACATGTGCATTCTTCTATTTAGTGATCACTATCTTCACTATGTAGAGATCATATGGAATTGTGTCAATCTCTTATTAGGCCTTGGAATGTCAATCTCTTATTTAGTGATCACTATCTCCACTATGTAGAGATCATATGGAATTGTGTCAATCTCTTATTAGGCCTTGGAATGTCAATCTATAGGTTTAGTTTGTCTAGACTACCACTAGTGGAGAATGGCATTGATGCCAACCTCATGCTCGCAACTATATAATGACATTGAGATCATCAAACTCACATTTGGATTGGAATCGGACACCATTCTCCTATGATCACTGGAATACCCCTCCTAGAATAGTAGGGTAAACATTTGTACAAGTGGAGAATGGGAGTGGTGCCAATCTCTTATTAGGCCCTAGAAAATGGCATTGAGAAGCCTAAACTCACATGTGCATTCTTCTATGTAGTGATCACTGTCTCCGCTGGGTAGAGATCATATGGAATTGTGTCAATCTCTATGGAGAATGCCACCACTGGAGAATGGCAGTGGTGCCAATCTCATACCATGACCTGAAAACATGCACAAGGAATCCTAAAGTCACATGTGCATTGGCTTTTTTGCCATTATCCTACTGCAGCCAATAAAATTACTGGAATGTCAATCTATAGGTTTATTTTGTCTAGATTACCACTAGTGGAGAATGGCATTGATGCCAATCTCATGCTCGCCCTAAGAAATGGCATTGAGAGGCCTAAACTCACATGTGCATTCGTCTATGTAGTGATCACTTTCTCCACTGTGTAGAGATCATATGGTATTGTGTCAATCTCTTATTAGGCCCTAGAATTTCAATCTATAGGTTTAGTTTGTCTAGACTACCACTAGTGGAGAATGGTAGTGATGCCAATCTCATGCTGGCAACTATATAATGACACTGAGATCATCAAACTCACATTTGGATTAGAATCGGACACCATTCTCGTATGATCACTGGAATACACTTCCTAGAATAGTAGGGTAAACATTTGTACAAGTGGAGAATGGCAGTCGTGCCAATCTCTTATTAGGCCCTAAGAAATGGCATTGAGAAGCCTAAACTCACATGTGGATTCTTCTATGTAGTGATCACTGTCACTAGTGGAGAATGGCACTGATGCCAATCTCATGCTGGCAACTATATAATGACATTGAGATCATCAAACTCACATTTGGATTGGACACGATTCTCCTATGATTACTGGAATACCCCAATCGTTGTTAGTTTTCCAATGAAGAAACTGGCATTGCCTCAACATAAGGTCGCTTAGGCTCACTTGGTGCAGCTTCTTCAGTTACCACATCATCTTAAGAATCACCAACATGTTTTAAAAGCCCTTAGGGCACTTGACAACGCTCCAAATTGCCTCTCCAACAAGCACTACATCCATAGTGGGAAATGGCAAGAGCATTTCACTATTGATAGACTTCTCCACTATCACCGCTACATTTTCTGTCCCAATCTTCACACCACTATAGTAGGCCTCTGGATCTATTGCACACACTCCACCAATTCCAACCACTTCATTGCCCATCATCATCATGACCTTGTCCCGGCTTCTGATAGCCATCCCCTGTCATTACGATTACGGAGAATTAATTATGAACAAATTACAAAGAATTTCATAAGACCATCAAATATATCCTTCTAGAGGGGAAGAATGGCATTGGTGCAAACAATGTCCTAAATTTTTGCTTTGCAACCGGAGAATCGCACTAGTGCCATTCTCCCACTGCAATGTCATGATTAAAAATTTGGGCTTTGAGATGGGAGAATCGCACTAGTGCCATTCTAGCATTGCGATGTCCTAATTCAAAAAAATTTATTTGAAAAGGGGAATGGCACCGGTGCCATTATCCCCATGCAGTGGGGCCAATCTCTTATTAGGCCCTAAGCAATGGCATTGAGAAGCCTAAACTCACATATGGATTTGTGTCAATCTCTGTGGAGAATGCCACTAGTGGAGAATGGCAGTGGTGCCAATCTCATACCATGACCTGAAAACATGCACAAGGAATCCTAAACTCACATGTGCATTCTTCTATGTAGTGATCACTGTCTCCACTGTGTAGAGATCATATGGAATTGTGTCAATCTCTGTGGAGAATGCCACCAGTGGAGAATGGTAGTGGTGCCAATCTCATACCATGACCTGAAAACATGCACAAGGAATCCTAAACTCACATGTGCATTCTTCTATGTAGTGATCACTGTCTCCGCTGTGTAGAGATCACATGGAATTGTGTCAATCTCTGTGGAGAATGCCACCAGTGGAGAATGGTAGTGGTGCCAATCTCATACCATGACCTGAAAACATGCACAAGGAATCCTAAACTCACATGTGCATTCTTCTATGTAGTGATCACTGTCTCCACTGTGTAGAGATCATATGGAATTGTGTCAATCTCTGTGGAGAATGCCACCAGTGGAGAATGGTAGTGGTGCCAATCTCATACCATGACCTGAAAACATGCACAAGGAATCCTAAACTCACATGTGCATTCTTCTATGTAGTGATCACTGTCTCTGCTGTGTAGAGATCATATGGAATTGTGTCAATCTCTGTGGAGAATGCCACCAGTGGAGAATGGTAGTGGTGCCAATATCATACCATGACCTGAAAACATGCACAAGGAATCCGAAACTCACATGTGCATTCTTGTATGTAGTGATGACTGTCTCCGCTGTGTAGAGATCATATGGAATTGTGTCAATCTCTATGGAGAACGCCACCAGTGGAGAATGGAAGTGGTGCCAATCTCATACCATGACCTGAAAACCTGCATAAGGAATCCTAAACTCACATGTGCATTTGAACTTTTGCCATTATCATACTGCAGCCAATAAAATTAGTGGAATCTCAATCTATAGGTTTAGTTTGTCTAGATTACCACTAGCGGAGAATGGCAGTGATGCCAATCTCATGCTGGCAACTACATAATGACACTGAGATCATCAAACTCACATGTGGAATGCAATCGGACACCACTCTCCTATGATCACTGGAATACCCCTCCTAGAATAGTAGGGTAAACAATTGTACAAGTGGAGAATGGCAGTGGTGCCAATCTCTTATTAGGCCCTAAGAAATGGCATTGAGAAGCCTAAACTCACATGTGCATTCTTATATGTAGTCATCACTTTCTTCGCTGTGTAGAGATCATATGGAATTCTGTCAATGTCTATGGAGAATGCCACGAATGGAGAATGGTAGTGGTGCCAATCTCACACCATGACGTGGAAACATGCACAAGGAATCCTAAACTCACATGTGCATTGGCACTTTTGCCATTATCCTACTGTAGCCAATAAAATTAGTGGAATGTCAATCTATAGGTTTAGTTTGTCTAGACTACCACTAGTGGAGAATGGCAGTGATGCAAAACTCATGCTAGCACCTACATAATGACACTGAGATCATCAAACTCTCATGTGGATTTGAATCGGAGACCACTCTCCTATGATCACTGGAATAACCCTCCTAGAATAGTAGGGTAAACATTTGTACAAGTGGAGAATGGCAGTGGTGCCAATCTCTTATTAGGCCCTAGAAAATTGCATTGAGAAGCCTAAACTCACATGTGCATTCTTCTATGTAGTGATCACTGTCTCTGCTGTGTAGAGATCATATGGAATTGTGTCAATCTCTGTGGAGAATGCCACCAGTGGAGAATGGCAGTGGTGCCAATCTCATACCATGACCTGAAAAGATGCACAAGGAATCCTCAACTCACAAGTGCATTTGCACTTTTGCCATTATCCTACTGTAGCCAGTAAAATTAGTGGAGTGTCAATCTATAGGTTTAGTTTGTCTAGACTACCACTAGCGGAGAATGGTAGTGATGCCAATCTCATGCTTGTCCTAGGAAATGGCATTGAGAATCCTAAACTCACATGTGCATTCTTCTATGTAGTGATCACTGTCTCCGCTGTGTAGAGATCATATGGAATTGTGTCAATCTCTGTGGAGAATGCCACCAGTGGAGAATGGTAGTGGTGCCAATCTCATACCATGACCTAAAAACATGCACAAGGAATCCTAAACTCACATGTGCATTGGAACTGTTGCCATTATCCTACTGCAGCGAATAAAATTAGTGGAATGTTAATCTATAGGTTTAGTTTGTCTAGATTACCACTAGCGGAGAATGGCAATGATGCCAATCTCATGCTGGCAACTACATAATGACACTGATATCATCAAACTCACATGTGGAATCGAATCGGACACCACTCTCCTATGATCACTGGAATACCCCTTCTAGAATAGTGGGGTAAACATTTGTACAAGTGGAGAATGGCAGTGGTGCCAATCTCTTATTAGGCCCTAAGAAATGGCATTGAGAAGCCTTAACTCACATGTGCATTCTTCTATGTAGTGATCACTGTCTCCGCTGTGTAGAGATCATATGGAATTGTGTCAATCTCTATGGAGAATGCCACCAGTGGAGAATGGCAGTGGTGCCAATCTCATACCATGACCTAAAAACATGCACAAGGAATCCTAAACTCACATGTGCATTGGCACTTTTGCCATTATCCTACTGCAGCCAATAAAATTAGTGGAATGTCAATCTATAGGTTTAGTTTGTCTAGACTACCACTAGTGGAGAATGGCAGTGATGCCAAACTCATGCTAGCACCTACATAATGACACTGAGATCATCAAACTCATATCTAGATTTGAATCGGACACCACTCTCCTATGATCACTGGAATACCCCTCGTAGAATAGTAGGGTAAACATTTGTACAAGTGGAGAGTGGTAGTGGTTCCAATCTCTTATTAGGCCCTAGAAACTGGCATTGAGAAGCCTAAACTCAGATGTGCATTATTCTATGTAGTGAGCACTGTCTCCACTGTGTAGAGATCATATGGAATTGTGTCAATCTCTGTGGAGAATGCCACCAGTGGAGAATGGCAGTGGTGCCAATCTCATACCATGACCTGAAAACATGCACAAGGAATCCTTAACTCACATGTGCATTTTCACTTTTGCCATTATCCTACTGCAACCAATAAAATTACTGGAATGTCAATCTATAGGTTTAGTTTGTTTAGACTACCACTAGCGGAGAATGGCAGTGGTGCTAGTCTCATGCTTGCCCTATGAAATGGCATTGACAATCCTAAACTCACATGTGCATTCTTCTATTTAGTGATCACTGTCTCCGCTATGTAGAGATCATATGGAATTGTGTCAATCTCTTATTAGGCCCTGGAATGTCAATCTATAGGTTTAGTTTGTCTCTAATGGAGAATGGCATTGATGCCAATCTGATGCTCGCAACAATATAATGACACTGAGATCATCGAACTCACATTTGGATTGGAATCGGACACCATTCTCCTATGATCACTGGAATACCCCTCCTAGAATAGTAGGGTAAACATTTGTAGAAGTGGAGAATGGGAGTGGTGCCAATCTCTTATTAGGCCCTAGAAAATGGCATTGAGAAGCCTAAACTCACATGTGCATTCTTCTATGTAGTGATCACTATCTCCGCTGGGTAGAGATCATATGGAATTGTGTCAATCTCTGTGGAGAATGCCACCACTAGAGAATGGCAGTGGTGCCAATCTCATACCACGACCTGAAAACATGCACAAGGAATCCTAAAGTCACATGTGCATTGGCACTTTTGCCATTATCCTACTACAGCCAACAAAATTACTGGAATGTCAATCTATAGGTTTAGTTTGTCTAGACTACCACTAGTGGAGAATGGCAGTGATGCCAATCTCATGCTGGCCCTAAGAAATGGCATTGAGAAGCCTAAACTCACATGTGCATTCGTCTATGTAGTGATCACTTGCTCCACTGTGTAGAGATCATATGGTATTGTGTCAATCTCTTATTAGGCCCTAGAATTTCAATCTATAGGTTTAGTTTGTCTAGACTACCACTAGTGGAGAATGGTAGTGATGCCAATCTCATGCTGGCAACTATATAATGACACTGAGATCATCAAACTCACATTTGGATTAGAATCGGACACCATTCTCCTATGATCACTGGAATACACTTCCAAGAATAGTAGGGTAAACATTTGTACAAGTGGAGAATGGCAGTGGTGCCAATCTCTTATTAGGCCCTAAGAAATGGCATTGAGAAGCCTAAACTCACATGTGCATTCTTCTATGTAGTGATCACTGTCACTAGTGGAGAATGGCAGTGATGCCAATCTCATGCTGGCAACTATATAATGACATTGAGATCATCAAACTCACATTTGGATTGGACTCGAACACGATTCTCCTATGATTACTGGAATACCCCTCCTAAAATAGTAGGGTAAACATTTGTTCAAGTGGAGAATGGCAGTGGTGCCAATCTCTTATTAGGCCCTAAGAAATGGCATTGAGAAGCCTAAACTCACATGTGCATTCTTATATGTAGTCATCACTTTCTCCGCTGTGTAGAGATCATATGGAATTCTGTCCATGTCTATGGAGAATGCCACGAATGGAGAATGGCAGTGGTGCCAATCTCACACCATGACGTGGAAACATGCACAAGGAATCCTAAACTCACATGTGCATTGGCACTTTCGCCATTATCCTACTGTAGCCAATAAAATTAGTGGAATGTCAATCTATAGGTTTAGTTTGTCTAGACTACCACTAGTGGAGAATGGCAATGATGCAAAACTCATGCTAGCACCTACATAATGACACTGAGATCATCAAACTCTCATGTGGATTTGAATCGGACACCACTCTCCTATGATCACTGGAATAACCCTCCTAGAATAGTAGGGTAAACATTTGTACAAGTGGAGAATGGCAGTGGTGCCAATCTCTTATTAGGCCCTAGAAAATTGCATTGAGAAGCCTAAACTCACATGTGCATTCTTCTATGTAGTGATCACTGTCTCTGCTGTGTAGAGATCATATGGAATTGTGTCAATCTCTGTGGAGAATGCCACCAGTGGAGAATGGCAGTGGTGCCAATCTCATACCATGACCTGAAAAGATGCACAAGGAATCCTCAACTCACAAGTGCATTTGCACTTTTGCCATTATCCTACTGTAGCCAGTAAAATTAGCGGAGTGTCAATCTATAGGTTTAGTTTGTCTAGACTACCACTAGCGGAGAATGGTAGTGATGCCAATCTCATGCTTGTCCTAGGAAATGGCATTGAGAATCCTAAACTCACATGTGCATTCTTCTATGTAGTGATCACTGTCTCCGCTGTGTAGAGATCATATGGAATTGTGTCAATCTCTTATTAGGCCCTAGAATGTCAATCCATAGGTTTAGTTTGTCTAGACTACCACTAGTGGAGAATGGTAGTGATGCCAATCTCATGCTGGCAACTATATAATGACACTGAGATCATCAAACTCACATTTGGGTTGGAATCGGACACCATTCTCCTATGATCACTCGAATACACCTCCTAGAACACTAGGGTAAACATTTGTATAAGTGGGGAATGGCAGTGGTGGCAATATCTTATTAGGCCCTAAGAAATGGCATTGAGAAGCCTAAACTCACATGTGCATTCTTCTATGTAGTGATCACTCTCTCCGCTATGTAGAGATCATATGGAATTGTGTCAGTCTCTTATTAGGCCCTAGAATGTCAATCTATAGGTTTAGTTTGTCTAGACTACCACTAGTGGAGAATAGCATTGATGCCAATCTCATGCTTGCAACTATATAATGACACTGAGATCATCAAACTCACATTTGGATTGGAATCGGTCACCATTCTCCTATCATCACTGGAATACCCCTCCTAGAATAGTAGGGTAAACATTTCTACAAGTGGAGCATGGATGTGGTGCCAATCTCTAGGCCCTAAGAAATAGCATTGAGAAACCTAAACTCACATGTGCATTCTTCTATGTAGTGATCACTGTCTCCGCTGTGTAGAGATCATATGGAATTGTGTCAATCTCTGTGGAGAATGCCACCAGTGGAGAATGGTAGTGGTGCCAATCTCATACCATGACCTGAAAACATGCACAAGGAATCCTAAAATCACATGTGCATTCTTCTATGTAGTGATCAATGTCTCCGGTGTGTAGAGATCATATGGAATTGTGTCAATCTCTGTGGAGAATGCCACCAGTGGAGAATGGTAGTGGTGCCAATCTCATACCATGACCTAAAAACATGCACAAGGAATCCTAAACTCACATGTGCATTGGAACTGTTGCCATTATCCTACTGCAGCGAATAAAATTAGTGGAATGTTAATCTATAGGTTTAGTTTGTCTAGATTACCACTAGCGGAGAATGGCAATGATGCCAATCTCATGCTGGCAACTACATAATGACACTGAGATCATCAAACTCACATGTGGAATCGAATCGGACACCACTCTCCTATGATCACTGGAATACCCCTCCTAGAATAGTGGGGTAAACATTTGTACAAGTGGAGAATGGCAGTGGTGCCAATCTCTTATTAGGCCCTAAGAAATGGCATTGAGAAGCCTTAACTCACATGTGAATTCTTCTATGTAGTGATCACTGTCTCCGCTGTGTAGAGATCATATGGAATTGTGTCAATCTCTATGGAGAATGCCACCAGTGGAGAATGGCAGTGGTGCCAATCTCATACCATGACCTAAAAACATGCACAAGGAATCCTAAACTCACATGTGCATTGGCACTTTAGCCATTATCCTACTGCAGCCAATAAAATTAGTGGAATGTCAATCTATAGGTTTAGTTTGTCTAGACTACCACTAGTGGAGAATGGCACTGATGCCAAACTCATGCTAGCACCTACATAATGACACTGAGATCATCAAACTCATATCTAGATTTGAATCGGACACCACTCTCCTATGATCACTGGAATACCCCTCGTAGAATAGTAGGGTAAACATTTGTACAAGTGGAGAATGGTAGTGGTTCCAATCTCTTATTAGGCCCTAGAAACTGGCATTGAGAAGCCTAAACTCAGATGTGCATTATTCTATGTAGTGAGCACTGTCTCCACTGTGTAGAGATCATATGGAATTGTGTCAATCTCTGTGGAGAATGCCACCAGTGGAGAATGGCAGTGGTGCCAATCTCATACCATGACCTGAAAACATGCACAAGGAATCCTTAACTCACATGTGCATTTTCACTTTTGCCATTATCCTACTGCAGCCAATAAAATTACTGGAATGTCAATCTATAGGTTTAGTTTGTTTAGACTACCACTAGTGGAGAATGGCAGTGGTGCTAGTCTCATGCTTGCCCTATGAAATGGCATTGACAATCCTAAACTCACATGTGCATTCTTCTATTTAGTGATCACTGTCTCCGCTATGTAGAGATCATATGGAATTGTGTCAATCTCTTATTAGGCCCTGGAATGTCAATCTATAGGTTTAGTTTGTCTAGACTACCACTAGTGGAGAATGGCATTGATGCCAATCTGATGCTCGCAACAATATAATGACACTGAGATCATCGAACTCACATTTGGATTGGAATCGGACACCATTCTCCTATGATCACTGGAATACCCCTCCTAGAATAGTAGGGTAAACATTTGTAGAAGTGGAAAATGGGAGTGGTGCCAATCTCTTATTAGGCCCTAGAAAATGGCATTGAGAAGCCTAAACTCACATGTGCATTCTTCTATGTAGTGATCACTGTCTCCGCTGGGTAGAGATCATATGGAATTGTGTCAATCTCTGTGGAGAATGCCACCACTAGAGAATGGCAGTGGTGCCAATCTCATACCACGACCTGAAAACATGCACAAGGAATCCTAAAGTCACATGTGCATTGGCACTTTTGCCATTATCCTACTACAGCCAACAAAATTACTGGAATGTCAATCTATAGGTTTAGTTTGTCTAGACTACCACTAGTGGAGAATGGCAGTGATGCCAATCTCATGCTGGCCCTAAGAAATGGCATTGAGAAGCCTAAACTCACATGTGCATTCGTCTATGTAGTGATCACTTTCTCCACTGTGTAGAGATCATATGGTATTGTGTCAATCTCTTATTAGGCCCTAGAATTTCAATCTATAGGTTTAGTTTGTCTAGACTACCACTACTGGAGAATGGTAGTGATGCCAATCTCATGCTGGCAACTATATAATGACACTGAGATCATCAAACTCACATTTGGATTAGAATCGGACACCATTCTCCTATGATCACTGGAATACACTTCCAAGAATAGTAGGGTAAACATTTGTACAAGTGGAGAATGGCAGTGGTGCCAATCTCTTATTAGGCCCTAAGAAATGGCATTGAGAAGCCTAAACTCACATGTGCATTCTTCTATGTAGTGATCACTGTCACTAGTGGAGAATGGCAGTGATGCCAATCTCATGCTGGCAACTATATAATGACATTGAGATCATCAAACTCACATTTGGATTGGACTCGAACACGATTCTCCTATGATTACTGGAATACCCCTCCTAAAATAGTAGGGTAAACATTTGTTCAAGTGGAGAATGGCAGTGGTGCCAATCTCTTATTAGGCCCAAAGAAATGGCATTGAGAATCCGAAACTCACATGTGCATTATTCTATGTAGTGATCACTGTCTCCGCTGTGTAGAGATCATATGGAATTGTGTCAATCTCTTATTACGCCCTAGAATGTCAATCTATAGGTTTAGTTTGTCTAGACTTCCACTAGTGGAGAATGGAAGTGGTGCCAATCTCTTATTAGGCCCTAAGAAATGGCATTGAGATGCCTAAACTCACATGTGCATTCTTCTATGTAGTGATCACAATCTCCGATGTGTAGAGATCATATGGAATTGTGTCAATCTCTATGGAGAATGCCACCAGTGGAGAATGGCAGTGGTGCCAATCTCATACTGGAATCCTAAACTCACATGTGCATTGGCACTTTTGCTATTATCCTACTGCAGCCAATAAAATTACTGGAATGTCAATCTATAGGTTTAGTTTGTCTAGACTACCACTAGTGGAGAATGGCAGCGGTGCCAATCTCTTATTAGGCCCTAAGAAATGGCATTCGGAAGCCTAAACTCACATGTGCATTCTTCTATGTAGTGATCATCGTCTCCGTTGTGTAGAGATTATATGGAATTGTGTCAATCTCTTAATAGGCCCTGGAATGACAATCTATAGGTTTAGTTTGTCTAGACTACCACTAGTGGAGAATGGCAGTGATGCCAATCTCATGCTGGCAGCTATATAATGACATTGAGATCATCAAACTCACATTTGGATTGGAATCGGACACGATTCTCCCATGATCACTAGAATACCCCTCCTAGAATAGTAGGGTAAACATTTGTACAAGTGGAGAATGGTAGTGGTGCCAATCTCTTATTAGGCCCTAAGAAATGGCATTGAGAAGCCTAAACTCACATGTGCAGTCTTCTATGTAGTGATCACTGTCTCAGCTGTGTAGAGATCATATGGAATTGTGTCAATCTCTATGGAGAATGCCACCAGTGGAGAATGGTAGTGGTGCCAATCTCATACCATGACGTGAAAACATGCACAAGGAATCCTATACTTACATGTGCATTCTTCTATGTAGTGATCATTGTCTCCGCTATGTAGAGATCATATGGAATTGTGTCAATCTCTGTGGAGAATGCCACCAAAGGAGGATGGTAGTGGTGCCAATCTCATACCATGACTTGAAAACATGCACAAGGAATCCTAAACTCACATGTCCATTCTTCTATGTAGTGATCACTGTCTCCGCTAAATAGAGATCATATGGAATTGTCTCAATCTCTGTGGAGAATGCCACCAGTGGAGAATTGCAGTGGTACCAATCTCATACCATGACCTGAAAACATGCACAAGGAATCCTAAACTCACATGTGCTTAAGCACTTTTGCCATTATCCTACTGTAGCCAATAAAATGAGTGGAATGTCAATCTATAGGTTTAGTTTGTCTAGATTACCACTAGTGGAGAATGGCAGTGATGCCAATCTCATGCTGGCAACTACATAATGACACTGAGATCATCAAACTCACATGTGGAATGGAATCGGACACCACTCTCCTATGATCACTGCAATACCCGTCCTAGAATAGTAGGGTAAACATTTGTACAAGTGGAGAATGGCAGTGCTGCCAATCTCTTATTAGGCCCTAAGAAATGGCATTGAGAAGCCTAAACTCACATGTGCATGCTTCTTTGTAGTGATCACAGTCTCCGCTCTTTAGAGGTCATATGGATTTGTTTCAATCTCTGTGGAGAATGGTAGTGGTGCCAATCTCATATCATGACCTGAAAACATGCACAAGGAATCCTAAACTCACGTGTGCATTGGCACTTTTGGCATTATCCTACTGCAGCCAATAAGAAGCGATTGGCACCACTACCTTGACTTGAAAACATGCACAAGGAATCCTAAACTCAATGTCCATTCTTCTATGTAGTGATCACTCTCTCCGCAGTGTAGAGATCATATGGATTTGTGTCAATCTCTGTGGAGAATGCCACTAGTGGAGAATGGTAGTGGTGTCAATCTAATACCATGACCTAAAAACATGCACAAGGAATCCTAAACTCACATGTGCATTCTTCTATGTAGTGATCACTGTCTCTTCTATGTAGAGATCATATGGAATTGTGTCAATCTCTGTGGAGAATGCCACCATTGGAGAATGGTAGTAGTGCCAATCTCATACCATGACTTGAAAACATGCACAAGGAATCCTAAACTCACATGTGCATTCTTCTATGTAGTGATCACTATCTTCGCTGTGTAGGGATCATATGGAATTGTGTCAATCTGTGTGGAGATGGCCTTCAGTGTAGAATGGCAGTAGTGCCAATCTCATACCATGACCTGAAAACATGCACAAGGAATCCTAAACTCACATGTGCATTGGCACTTTTGCCATTATCTTACTGCAGCCAATAAAGATAGTGGAATGTCAATCTATAGGTTTAGTTTGTCTAGATTACCACTAGTGGAGAATGGTAGTGATGGCAATCTCATGCTGGCAACTACATAATGTCATTGAGATCATCAAACTCACATGTGGAATGGAATCGGACACCACTCTCCTATAATCACTGGAATACCCCTCCTAGAATAGTAGGGTAAACATTTGTACAAGTGGAGAATGGCAGTGTAGAGATCATATGGAATTGTGTCAATCTCTGTGGAGAATGCCACCAGTGGAGAATGGCGGTGGTGCCAATCTCATACCATGACCTCAAAACATGCACAAGGAATCCTAAACTCACATGTGCATTGGCACTTTTGCCATTATCCTACTGCAGCCAATAAAATTAGTGGAATGTCAATCTATAGGTTTAGTTTGTCTAGACTACCACTAGTGGAGAATGGCACTGATGCCAAACTCATGCTGGCCCTAAGAAATGGCATTGAGAATCCTAAACTCACATGCGCATTGTTCTATGTAGTGATCACTGTCTCCGCTGTGTAGAGATCATATGGAATTGTGTCAATCTCTTATTAGGCCCTGGAATGTCAATCTATAGGTTTAGTTTGTCTAGACTACCACTAGTGGAGGATGGCAATGATGCCAATCTCATGCTAGCAACTATATAATGACACTGAGATCATAAAACTCACATTTGGATTAAAATCGGGCACCATTCTCCTATGATCACTGGAATACCCCTCCTAGAATAGTAGGGTGAACATTTGTACAAGTGGAGAATGGCAGTGGTGCCTATCTCTTATTAGGCCCTAAGAAATGGCATTGAGAAGCCTAAACTCACATGTGCATTCTTCTATGTAGTGATCACTGTCTCCGCTGTGTAGAGATCATATGGAATTGTGTCAATCTGTGTGGATAATGCCACCACTGGAGAATGGTAGTGGTGCCAATCTCATACCATGACTTGGAAACATGCACAAGGAATCCTAAACTCACACGAGCATTCTTCTATGTAGTGATCACTGTCTCCACTGTGTAGAGATCATATGGAATTGTGTCAATCTCTGTGGAGAATGACACCAGTGGAGAATGGCAGTGGTGCCAATCTCATACCATGACCTGAAAACATGCACAAGGAATCCTAAACTCACATGTGCATTTGCACTTTTGCCATTATCCTACTGCAGCCAATAAAATTAGTGGAATGTCAATCTATAGGTTTAGTTTGTCTAGATTACCACTAGCAAAGAATGGCAATGATGCCAATCTCATGCTGGCAACTACATAATGACACTGAGATCATCAAAATCACATGTGGATTGGAATCAGCAGACACCATTCTCGTATGATAAACGGAATACCCCTCCTAGAATAGTAGGGTAAACAAGTGGAGAATGGCAGTGGTGCCAATCTCCTATTAGGCCCTAAGAAATGGCATTGAGAAGCCTAAACTCACATGTGCAGAGTTCATATGGATTTGTGTCAATCTTTGTGGAGAATGCCAGCAGTGGAGAATGGCAGTGGTGCCAATCTCATACCATGAGTTGAAAACATGCACAAGGAATCCTAAACTCACATGTGCATTGGCACTTTTTCAAATATCCTACTGCATCCAATAAAATTAGTGGAATGTCAATCTATAGGTTTAGTTTGTCTAGACTACCACTAGTGGAGAATGGCAGTGATGCCAATCTCATGCTGGCCCTAAGAAATGGCATTGAGAAGCCTAAACTCACATGTGCATTCTTCTATGAAGTGATCACTGTCTCCGCTGTGTAGAGATCATATGGAATTGTGTCATTCTCTTATTAGGCCGAGGAATGTCAATCTATAGGTTTAGTTTATGTAGACTACCACTAGTGGAGAATGGCAGTGATGCCAATCTCCTATGATCATTGGAATACACCTCCTTTTTTTGTTTTTTGCAAAAAGTAGTGCTAGTTATATTGCTTGAAAATGAGAGTACAAGAGGGCCTAAGGCCAGTGGGCTGTAATCACAAACGGATACAGCCCGTGGTAACAAAATAGTAATTACAAGCCTCTCAGGACATAATCATCGCAGTGTGGACAAACAGCCACGGTGGGGGGGAGTAATGCCATTGAAGACTCTGAGCAGAGTGCTGGAAGAACAGGTCTCGATGGTCCCAGTCGTGAAGGAAGTGTCATCTCTTCTCATTCCCTGATCGGGACTCCCCCTGAATCTGATCCCACTGACCCTTGAGTGTGTGAATGATCATGCTCCAAATGTCCGCTAGGGTCTGGGTAGCAGAAGAAGCCTGATCTCCTAAGGTTTGCGTGCATCTGGAGGTCTAGATATGCCAGCCTACAATACTCCTTATGATCTCCCAAACTGGGTCCCGAGTCATTGATCCTGCATCTGTCTCTGTCAGATGCCAAGGGAAGCTGTCCATGTATGCCCAGGTGGCCTGTGTGATGAAGAAAACTGGATCCTACCTAGAGAACTCATAAGCCAAGTGATGTCCCATCTCGGTGCTGCACCAGCAAACGGCTCCCCAAGTGACCGGTCCTAGCTTGGGTGTAGCCCTCGCTAAGATCCCCATGACTCCCTTCCACACTGTCTGAGCATGCGAGCAGCTCCAAAGGCAGTGCTTCAGGGACTCCTCCTCCTGAAAGCACATCTGGTAGTGCCCCTCCTGCCCCATCTGCCTCAGCCAGCTACCAACTAGTAGCCCCTTGTGGGCCACCATCTAAAGAAAGTAAGAGATCTTCCTCGACCGCCAGCTTGCCCAAAGAGTCTTTTAGAACGTGTGAAGAAAAACCAGAGAAATCCCTTGGGCATACCAACTATGTGCCTGGGTGGGTAGCCTGCACTGGAGAGCCCCAAGAGCGTGCCTACCAGTACGCGCACTGTATGAGAAGAAGGGGTGGGGTTCTTAGAGGTCTCCAGTGGTGGCCAGCACCACTCCCCTGGGTCCCACTCCACCTCTTTCAAGGAGCGGCCCTCCCAAATCCAGAGTCTCCAGTCCTGGTCCTGCATAATCAGGGGGTCTAAATGCCACATTTTCCCTTGCAGCCCTATGATGCGAAGGCACTGCCAAGGAAGCTAGGGGTCGATCACGACCTCTCTGCTCTAGAGAAGGCTACCATCAGCGATGGAAAAGAAGTGAATCGAGGAGTCCGAGAAAAGGCCTGCAACCACCAAAGAGATGCCACGGGGTGTGAACTGCCCTAGCCATCTCTCATCTCCCGGGAGGAGCTGTCTTTTGTGATCATGGGAATCCTCCAACCTACAGGAATGGCAGCATTGATCTCCACTCGCTGAGCCTGGATCCCATGTGCCATACCTACTACTGCTACCAGCTCGCCTGGGCTCAATTGGCTATAGACGTCCCTCCAAACCCGAAGCGAGCGCACAGGCCCACGCGCCCAGAGTGCCCATGGGTTATGGGATCTCTCTCCAAGCTGGCGACCTGTATTATCTGTCACCTGGCTGCTCCAGATTAGGGGCTGTCTGTCTATCTCCTCTTGGCAGCTGGGGGGAGCCTGAGAAAGGCTGTGCCGCAACTTCCTCTAGACCGAGACGAGGACACGGAGGAGGGGGGAATGGGGCTGAGTCAGTGGGGCTGAAGTGAAAATCCATCGGATAGATGGCTGCCAATCACCCCCTCTGGGGGATACATGCGCTGAGACGATGCTGAAGCAAGAGCTTCCACGTCTGCCCTCCTAGGGTCAAACCGCAGATGACTAATGCCTGACTCTGCAATTCTAGATCTATGATGCCAAGACCGCCGCCCTCTATCTGGGGGAGGATGACGGTCGACCAGGCGACCTGGGCTATGGTGGCCATCTGAGCCAGACCAAAGAAAGTTCCACACCAGTCTCCTCAGCTGGGCTATGCACGACCTCAAGAAACACCAGCAAGATGCCACATACCAAGCGGTGGCAAGAAGGACTTGATTGACCACAAGGGCCCTGCCTACCAAAGATAGTCGAGCCATGCTCCAGAAGGCTAGCTTCCGTCGTATGGAGACTAGGACCGGTAGGAACTGCTGAGCCGGCGTGATATCCAGCCCTACGTGGAATCCCAGGTAACGTGTCGTTTGTCCTCTAGGGATCGAGCGAAACCCCAGGAAAATACCCCACTGTGATCTGGCTCCTGGATCCGTAAGAAAACCAACTGACTTATGCTAGTTGATTTTCGCCCCAGCGGCATGGCAAAAAACCTCTAGAGACAGTCTCACTCGCTCCAGTGACTCGATATCATCCTGTACATATAGGGCCGTGTCGTTTGCATACTCGAAATCCAAAAGTACTGCATCGTCCCGAATAGGGAGGCGCATCCCTCGAAGATCAGTGGTATGGGCTCGTAGGAAGTGAGTCATGGTCTCCGTAAAAAATAGGAAGAGGTAGGGCGCAAGCGGGCAGCCCTGATGCACCGAGCGCTCGAGGGTGAATCTCTCCCCCATCCTTCCACTGATGATAGCCTTGATGATAACCCGGCCAGAGGCCAATCTGTAGAGACTAGCAATACCTCTGATCCACTCGTCTGGGAAATCAAACCAAGAGAGTGTACCCTTCAAGAAGGACCAGTCTACCCTGTCGTACGCCTTCTCAAAGTCAAGAAGGAGTATGGCAAGTTGCTGGGCCCACTCCGTCGCCTCTGAGAATGTGAAGATGTTGTCCAAAATGCTGCGATCTTGGACAAAACCAGTCTGGGTATCATGGATCAAGTCATGTAGCAGGGGGCAGATGCGGCTACTGATCATCTTTGCGAGGATTTTATAGGCAGTCGGGAGGAGGGTAATAGGGCGCCACTGTCTGATCTCCTGATGGTCCCCCCCTTTGGGGATGAGGCAAATCAAGCCTGTCCCAAGGCTCTCTAGCATCTGTCTGCTGGAGAAGATATGTTGGAAGGCTGCTAGCAAGGGCTGGTGGACTTGCTCCCAGAAGGTGGTGAAGAAAGCTCTAGAGATCCCATCCTCACCTGGGCTTTCTGCCCATCAATAGCGCTCACAGCATCCTACATCTCTGCCACGGTGAAAGGGCGAGAAGGGTTTCGCTCATGCTAGGCTGCACAAGCGACGGTGTATACCTCCACACCTCCTCCCTGCATCGACGGGCACGAGGGTCTGGGGGCTCCTGCTGGAACAGGGATCTATAGAAATCTGTCGCCAAGTCCCGGACCTCATCTGGATCTATCCTGACACTACCATCTTGTGATCTCAGAGATCGGAGCTGTTCCCCTGCTGACCTCTGGCCATGAGTCCTGAAGAACTCTCTGCACATCTTGTCGCCCTTCCTAGCCCAAAATGACTCGGAAGCATGAAACGAGAACTCTGAGCGACGCTGGGTGATCTCCTCTAGCATGGTAACCTCCTATCGTCTGAGCTCCTCAGAGCCTAGAGAAGACTGCTGCATCTGTTGTATTGAGGCTAGATCTCGTCTGACACCCCTCTCCTTCACCCACCACTGCTACCTGACCTAAATCGCCTCCTGCTGACAAATGAGACTAGACTCGGCAAGAACCTGAGCTACCTGAGCTGCCATATCCCCCATGAGGTCCCAATCCTGCTCCCACAGGTCCACTATCCTGCTGCAAACCGCTGCTCTAGAGTAGATGGAGTCTGGGATCCGACATGAGCATGGAGGTAAGAAGTGAGAGGCTGCCAGGACTAGGATGACTGGGGCATGATCAGAGAGGGTCATCCCTAGAATCACCCCTGACTCTCCACCTCTGCCTAATACCCAATCACTGACATAGAAACGGTCCAACTGCTCCAGAAGTCTACCTCCCTCCCTCCTCTAAACCCAAGAGAAATCCAAACTCCCTGTCCATCTACAAAAGTCTATACTACCACTAGTGGAGAATGGCAATGATGCCAATCTCATGCTGGCAACTAAATAATGTCACTGAGATCATCAAACTCACATGTGGAATGGAATCGAACACCACTCTCCTATGATCACTCGAATACCCCTCCTAGAATAGTAGGGTAAACATTTGTACAAGTGGAGAATGGCAGTGGTGCCAATCTCTTATTAGGCCCTAAGAAATGGCATTGAGAAGCCTAAACTCACATGTGCATTCTTCTATGTAGTGATCACTGTCTCCGCTGTGTAGAGATCATATGGAATTGTGTCAATCTCTGTGGAGAATGCCACCAGTGGAGAATGGTAGTGGTGCCAATCTCATACCATGACTTGAAAACATGCACAAGGAATCCTAAACTCACATGTGCATTGGCACTTTTGCCATTATCCTACTACAGCCAATAAAATTAGTGGAATGTCAATCTATAGGTTTAGTTTGTCTAGACTACCACTAGTGGAGAATGGCAGTGATGCCAAACTCATGCTGGCTGGCATTGAGAATCCTAAACTCACATGTGCATTGTTCTATGTAGTGATCACTGTCACCGCTGTGTAGCTTGATCATATGGAATTGTGTCAATCTCTTATTAGGCCCTATAATTTCAATCTATAGGTTTAATTTGTCTAGACTACCACTAGTGGAGAATGGCACTGATGCCAATCTCAGGCTGGCAACTATATAATGACACTAAGATCATCAAACTCACATTTGGCGGACATGAACCTCCTATGATCACTGGAATACCCCTCCTAGAATAGTAGGGTAAACATTTGTACAAGTGGAGAATGGCAGTGGTGCCAATCCCTTATTAGGCCCTAAGAAATGGCATTGAGAAGCCTAAACTCACATGTGCATTCTTCTATGTAGTGATCACTGTCTCCGTTGTGTAGAGATCATATGGAATTGTGTAAATCTCTGTGGAGAATGCCACCACTAGAGTGGTAGTGTTGCTAATGTCATACCATCACCTAAAAACATGCACAAGGAATCCTAAACTCACATGTGCATTCTTCTATGTAGTGATCACTGTCTCCGCTATGTAGAGACCATATGGAATTGTGTCAATCTCGTGGAGAATGCCACTTGTGGAGAATGGCAGTGGTGCCAATCTCATACCATGACCTGGAAACATGGACAAGGAATCATAAACTCACATGTGCATTTGCCCTTTTGCCATTATCCTACTGCAGCCAATAAAATTAGTGGAATGTCAATCTATAGGTTTAGTTTGTCTAGATTACCACTAGCGGAGAATGGCATTGATGCCAATCTCATGCTGGCAACTACATAATGACACTGAGATCATCAAACTCACATGTCGATTGGAATCGGACACCATTCTCCTATGATCACTGGAATACCCCTCCTAGAATAGTAGGGTAAACATTTGTACAAGTGGAGAATGGCATTGGTGCCAATCTCTTATTAGGCCCTAAGAAATCGCATTGAGAAGCCTAAACTCACATGTGCATTCTTCTTTGTAGTGATCACAGTCTCCGCTATGTAGAGTTCATATGGATTTGTGTCAATCTATGTGGAGAATGGCAATGGTGCCAATCTCATACCATGACCTAAAAACATGCACAAGGAATCCTAAACTCACATGTGCATCGGCACTTTTGCCATTATCCTACTGCAGCCAATAATAAGAGATTGGCACCACTACCTTGACCTGAAAACATGCGCAAGGAATCCTAAACTCACATGTGCATTCTTCTATGTAGTGATCACTGTCTCGGCTATGTAGAGATCATATGGAATTGTATCAATCTCTATGGAGAATGCCACCAGTGGAGAATGGTAGTAATGCCAATCTCATACCATGACCTGAAAACATGCACAAGGAATCCTAAACTCACATGTGCATTTGCACTTTTGCCATTATCCTACTGTAGCCAATAAAATTAGTGGAATGTCAATCTATAGGTTTAGTTTGTCTAGATTACCACTAGCAGAGAAAGGCAGTGATGCCAATCTCATGCTGGCAACTACATAATGACAACTACATAATGACACTGAGATCATCAAACTCACATGTGGAATGGAATCGGACACCACTCTCCTATGATCATTGGAATACCCCTCCTAGAATAGTAGGGTAAACATTTGTACAAGTGAAGAATGGCAGTGGTGCCAATCTCTTATTAGGCCCTAAGAAATGGCATTGAGAAGCCTAAACTCACATGTGCATTCTTCTTTGTAGGGATCACAGTCTCGGCTGTGCAGAGTTCATATGGATTTGTGTCAATCTATGTGGAGAATGGCAGTGGTGCCAATCTCATACCATGACCTAAAAACATGCACAAGGAATCCTAAACTCACATGTGCATTGGCACTTTTGCCATTATCCTACTGCAGCCAATAAAATTAGTGGAATGTCAATCTATAGGTTTAGTTTGTCTAGGCTACCACTAGTGGAGAATGGCAGTGATGCCAATCTCATGCTGGCAACTACATAATCACACTGAGATCATCAATGTGGATTGGAATCGGACACCACTCTCCTAGAATACCCCTCCTAGAATAGTAGGGTAAACATTTGTACAAGTGGAGAATGGAAGTGGTGCCAATCTCTTATTAGGCCCTAAGAAATGGCATTGAGAAGCCTAAACTCACATGTGCATTCTTCTATGTAGTGATCACTGTCTCTGCTATGTAGAGATCATATCGAATTGTGTCAATCTCTGTGGAGAATGCCACCAGTGGAGAATGGTAGTGGTGCCAATCTCATAGCATGACCTGAAAACATGCACAAGGAATCCTAAACTCACCTGTGCATTGGCACTTTTGCCATTATCCTACTGCATCTAATAAAATAGTGGAATGTCAATCTATAGGTTTAGTTTGTCTAGACTACCACTAGTTGAGAATGGCAGTGATGCCAATCTCATGCTGGCAACTACATAATGACACTGAGATCATCAAACTCACATGTGGAATGGAATTGGACACCACTCTCCTTAGATCACTGGAATACCCCTTCTAGAATAGTAGGGTAAACATTTGTACAAGTGGAAAATGGCAGTGGTGCCAATCTCTTATTAGGCCCTAAGAAATTGCATTGAGAAGCCTAAACTCACATGTGCATTCTTCTATGTAGTGATCACAGTCTCCGCTGTGTAGAGATCATATGGAATTGTGTCAATCTCTGTGGAGAATGCCACGAGTGGAGAATGGCAGTGGTTCCAATCTCATACCATGACCTAAAAACATGCACCAGGAATCCTAAACTCACATGTGCATTGGCATAGTAACTTTGATATTGTGTTTATTTGCTTACTGTGTTGGTGTAGTTTTTCATAATGCATATATAAGTTGCTTCACCTTGGTGATTTTGTTAATAGAAGTTGCATTGTGGTTGTAATATTTCCTATTACACTTATGATTTTCTATTATACATTTCATTGTGTCCTTGGTTCTTTTGTTAACAGAACATTGCAAGAATGGCTAGCAAGGGAAAGAGAAAGGTTCGAGAGGTGTCAGTTTATGATGGAGTTAGTTCTAGAAGAGGATGGTTTTTGGATATACACAATAACGAACTCCAAAAACTCCATAAAGCGCATTGTTTTGTGAATATCCAAGGAACAACTCTTGAAGATGTTAGACAAGTTAAAGAGATGGAGGATACCGAGAAAGACAATGTTCCTTGTCTCAAAATTCATACATTGGGTGGCAATGTGTATCAATTGGATCCTGCTTGTTTTGATCATGCGAGGATGAATGCTACTGGGGAGGACACGATGATATCTAGGGGTTGGATTAATGAGCCAGAAAATTATACCAACCAACAGATATTAGAAAGCTTTGATTTGGTAACAAAAGGGATAAAGCAAGATATTAAAAAGAGTAGAAAAGTTTCGAAAAGAACCAAGAAAAGTGATGTTGAGGGATCAATCTCTCAAGTGTCTCAGAATACATTGAAAGAGAAGGCTAGAGAGACCGGTGAGGAGGAAACAATAGGTGAGAAGGAAACAAGGTCAGATGGAAAAACAAGCATTGGGGATAAACTGGATGAAGAAGCTAAAGATAAAGAGACAACTTTAGGAGGAAAATAGGGAGGTACGGGAATAGTCACTGATGGAACTGGAAGTGGAGGTGATGCAATGAGGAGTGGTGAGACACATATAACAGGCCATGGTGAGAAGTCATTTGAAGCAACTATCATTCTGTATAAGAAAATCTAGCCAGATGTTGACTTTAAGGAACTACAAAAGAAATTGGAAAGGAAGGACACAAGTATGACAAGCTTGATGGAGTACCTAGAGTACTTCCCATTTGGTTTGGAGTTTGAGGTGTTGATCCCAGTGATGAATTGCTTTAGAGCACCAAGCCAATATGTGTACAGGACATTGACCCTCAGCTATGTCAATGACTTGGTCAAGAGTTTTGCAATGAATGCACAACCTCCTGCAACATGTGCATATCTGATGCCTTACCACACAGGCACAAATACTCCGATGTGCAAGGAAGAGAAAAAGGTGTAAAAGTTAAAGGAGTATAATTATTGGATTCTCGCAGGGCAGCATTCGATTTATGCTACAAGGATGTTTATAACTAAAGCACATGGAGAAGCCTTCAATCAACGAAAAGGTTTCTATACACGGAGGAAGGCGAGAATTGTTGTCAATACACCAGTTGAAGCAAGTTGTAAGATATCATCAATGGCCAACATGGAGGCACAGACCGTTTTGAAAAATCAACCATATATAGATATCTTACAACACCTAAGGGCACAGTGGATTGCATTCGGACGACCAAAGAAACCAGCCCAAGGCCTTGTCAAAGGGCATAAAGATCGACAAAGTTGGGATGTGAGTAATAAACTTTGTTTTGTATGCATTTTTTATTTCAAGAATGTTTATGGCTTTGTAAAATAAATGATAGTAGTGTCAATTCCCTGATGTGAGAATGGCACTAGCGCCATTCTTCTAGTTACCAAGTCATTCTTTTGACATGGTAATGGGAGAATCGCACTAGTGTCATTATTATCTCTATTACATGATTTGGATTAGAAGAATGTCTAAGATGATTTTGATTTTTTTTAATAGAATTTTGTAGGAGTTGCAAGCGTATCGATGGGCGCAAACTTTGCTACCAAGGACACACACATGGTCACATACGATGATGACATCTACGAACAATGGATTAGGATTTCGACATTGGTGAAGCAGGGTGATCTTGAGGGTGGAAATCCCACAATAACATATATGAGGTGTCTGCTAGGATTGGAAGACGAAGATGTACGGGCAATGGAGATTAAGCATGATAGAGCCCTGAAAGAAGCACTCATCAAGGAGTTCAACTCACGTCACCCTTCGCCCCAACATCAAACATGGGATGCCCTTGCAACTTACTTCGAAATTGATTCAATTGTTTATCAGAGCTTCAAGGGTTCATGTGAGTCATGGGTCAAAGAGAAGCTACAAGTTGGCAAGTCCACACCTGATTTCCCAGAAGCCGCGTCAATCTATGTTGATTGGGTGATTAGTTCAATAGAGGGTAACAAGTCTACATCGCAGTCTTGTTTCCCTTGGACAATTATTCAAGTGAACATGGAGATGGAGGGGGAGAGCTTTCTAACACGTCACTCCAAGGGACAACTTCCAATCAGCTTGTGTGTGCTTGACACCTCAGAGGGATCTACGAAAGGCATGTGTTGGGATAAGGATGCCTTCAAGAAGTTGCTCTGTGGCTTGATGGAGACCGTTTCCACTCCATCACAGTATGTATTGCTATCATTTATGACAATTACAGAGATGGTAAATCTCAAGGAAGCAATGATAGAGGCTCGATTTTGGCATAGAAGGTTTGTGGGTGTTATCCATGAATCGGAGAGTGCACAAAAGGGTTTGTCTGAGACCTTCTATTTTTTGTCATTTGTAAGCTCACATGATGGGTTTGATGGATTTGAGCACATGTTAGAAAACACAAGGCCATACACAATAATTGAGGACAATATTCTTTATTCTGATGAGGATGATGAGTATGAAAAAGAGGCGGTTGTGAAGCATGGCATCATGAAGGAGTGCATCAGGTGCTATTGTAGTAGGGAACATGAAGTTGTTGTGGACGTCTTTACTAATGGATGTGTGGCATTACAAGCATTGTCAAGCAAAAGAAAAGTGATCTCACTGGTGAAGACATCCCAACAGGCAATAGAGGTCGAGGCTATGTGTGTGGCACATGCATCAAATAATCCCCATATTAAGATTTGGTCTAGCATTGAGAGGCCTCTTGAGACACATAGAGCTGATTCACCTATCAATGAAGGAAAAATAAGAGGGTGAGCATCACATTGAAGACTTGTGACCTTTAACTGAAGCAGATCTTGAAGCTATCCCAAAGATTACATTGGAGGATTTGAAGTAAGGTCTTTAGCTACTCATTTATGCCTTGTGTATTCAGTTTCAAAATAATATGACTTTTATGCACATACTCTCATTATATTAAAGAGATTAAACATTTGGTATGATAAAATTGTGTGACATAATGACATGGGGAATGGTACTAGTGTCATTCTCCCTATGTCGGGTTATACATAAGAGGTACTATTAACAATATTTTATGTGACCTCATATGGAGATTGGCACTAGTGCCATTCTCTCTTTGTGGTTATGTAGAAATGGTAATACTGTTATGTTCCTTTCTTGAATCTATGTTAGTTGAAAGCATTACAGAGATTAAAAATTGTATAGTATTAACTATGCTACCAAAGTTTGGATTTGGGTGCTTTCTACAAATCTATTGGACCAAAGTAAAACAATATCTATGCTTTCAGATCATGCATTGTACATTTCTTTTGGGACATGGGGGGAGGCACTAGTAGTATTCTCTCCTCCCAATGAGGATATAGAGAAAGGCACTAGTGGCATTCTCCATAACCTTATATGTAAAATGGCACTAGCACCACCCCAAGAGAAGAATGGCACTAGTGCCATTCTCTCTATGAGTTCACAGAGAAAGGTTGCACTATTTGCATTCTCAATCGACCTTTAGAGAGATTGGCACCAGTGCCATTTCCCAAAAAGACAATGGAATCAGTGAACGGTGATGGATAATGTTCATACTTTATTGTTATTTATTAGTTTCATATGCTTTTGTGCTTTGACATTGTTGAATACACTCTAAAGAATCAAAATATTTCTATATTCCTCAACTTCCACAGGGACCAATGATGCATGGAAGGATATGGAGACATCAAATGTAGAGGGCAACATACCACCCAAAATGGGGACTATCAATTACGCGATGGATACAGGACGTATAGAAGAAAACATAACCCCAAAAATGGAGAAAATTGCAAGGAATATCATGAATCCTATACTTTTAGAAGAGAATATGGATGAACGTACTGTCTCAACATTGGGGACAAGACTAGATAATCTTATTGTTGTTGCAAACATGTATGAAAACATAGCACCTGACAATTTGGATGAGTCAGAAGCCAGCAACTTCAAGGAGAATTTGGATCTATATCCACATACAATTTCTTTGTATATGCCACGATTAACAATCATATTAGACTTGAATGGCTTGTTATTAAGTCGTTGCCTATTCAAGTCTCCAATACATCCGTCTATTATGCATGGCAAAAAGAGTTATATGGTTGTTCGTCGTGGGTGCATAGAATTTCTTAAAATCTTGCTACAAAGATTTAATGTAGGTATCTGGTCAACTGCGATGGAGTATAACGTACTTGATATGGTAGGAAAGCTGCAAAATTATGCAAATGAGAGCCTCCCTTTCTTTGTTATATGGTCTCAGCAAGGATGCTACACTTACAGTAAGACGAGGATAAATAGGCATGACAAGGTTGGTGTTGAGGCAATGTTCAAACCCTTAGCAAAAATCTCAAAGGCATTTGGATGTGATGCTAGAAGGACAATCCTTGTTGATGACTCCCCATACAAGGCTTGCATTAGCCCTCCATCAAATTGCATATTTCCTTCAACGTTTGATGTACAAGACAAGGATGATAATATTCTACTCAGAGAGTTGATGCCATACTTACTACAACTTGATGAAACTAAAGATGTGCGTAGCATGATTGAGACAAATCGGTATGGACAATTACCTGTGATGGAGGGGCATAAGGATTTCAACCTTGTCCAGAAAGTAATTGATGAATGGAGGGAGGAAAATCATGCATGGTCAAGAATGGAATATAAAACAAGAAATCTTCCTCTTGCATATCAACTAAGAGAGAGGGCTATAGGTGGTAATACAGAACCAAAGGGTGTACACCCTAGGGCAACCCATGGTGGTGATGGCCAGGTGCCTAAACTCAATGCATCCCAAATAAGACTTTTAAGGAATGCTTCGCAACTCTCTAGCATGAATGCTATGCAAGTTTCTCAATTGGCTATGGACCTAGGGTACAAAGGTCACTATATCAAGAAATACATTGCTAAGGGCTACATAAACAGACTACAGAATGTGTATTTTCCATGAAGGTACATATGTCAAAGTGTTTTTTGATTTTATCTCAAGTCTATATAACTATTGTTGCAGCTAATTGAATTTGTCTTTTGTGATGTAGATAGATATACGTTCAAATCAAGCTTGAGTAGGTACATACCAGAATGAAATCCATTTGGACCACCAAAGTTACCTGTCCCTATCAACGAAGTGTTCTGGATAAAAAATGTGGCTTTCGAGGTGCATGAGTCAACCATTACAGGTGCTGGCTTGGGCTTGTTTGTGCATGACTCCATCAAGAGAGGGACTACTATTCTCCATTATGGAGGTGACAAGTACTCCTACAGAGACTGGAAGGAATTATGTAGAGTTCATCCAAGGCTAAAGAAGTACTCTATCCAAGAGGACCCTACTGTCCCTATGAAGGATATGGTGCATATTGTTGGTGATGTTAAATATGGCAATGTGGCAGGATTTATTAACAGCAATAGAAATACCAATGTAAAGCCAAACATTTGTTATGTATTTTCCCCTAATGTTCCACCTTGGTATGACCCCATGATGAACATAGATATTGCAGAATATGGTCACATTTGTATTGAATTTATAGATGATATACATGCAAGAGAGGAGCTATTTGCAGACTATGAGTTTTGAATAACAACATTGTATTTCTTTATACAATCATTACTTATGGGAATTACTACTTTCTTGCCAGCTATGTAAATTGGTGCGTAATTGTTGTGTGTGAATAATATGCAAACATGTTCATAACTACATTCATAATGTATTTTGAAGGAGTGTCTCTCGTGCCATTCTTTCCAGTGCCATTCTCTTTGGGGCTAGAAATTGAGAGTTTCTTTGGAATCATGATTTATTTCAAGGATTTCAATGGTGCATCAACAAGTTGTTATGTTTTCATCCTAAAGTGTACTTTTTTACTTTGCAATGAGTAATGAACATGACATGTAAAGTTATCCTTTTACAATAATGCTAGTCAGTCTAAACATTGAAAGTGCACAATAAATGATTGTCATTGCCACCTAAATTACATCAAATGCTTGTCATTGCCCATTGATTTTCCATCAACTACATATCTTGCATTCATTCTCCTCTAAAAACACTTGGTCAAGTTAAAGAGCATGTGCGTTTTCATTGTAATACTCATGGTTATTAATTACACTCTACATTTTTTAAACGGTGTTTTGGAGATTTTCAAATGAGAATGCTCACAACAAAGCGAGTCTCAATATCAATGGAAATTCCAGAGAGCTATTATGAAGGTGTTTTTGAAGATCACTATGGCTCATGAGATGAATCTAACTCAAATGGGTTTTAAAGTTTTTTATTTTGTTGATGATAACGTAGATTAGACATTGATATTCTATTTATTATTTGAGTATGTAATTGATATTTCACACTTCATGAATGGCTATCTAGTCTACTTTCACATATTTCTCCTGTTTTTTCATTGAGGGGAGCTACAATTTCTTCCAAAACTGCCATTCTTGGAATTGTGTTTTTCCCAAATTATCTAATACGGTCTTCTACAAAAAATATGAGCGGTATGCATGATGATCTACATGGTAACATGTGTATTTTTGTTGCTAAATAATGCTTGTAACTTCAGCTTCTATTTCTTGGCATGTGGCCTTGAAGGAGGGGTACATATAGGGTAAATGGCTTGACAATTTGTTTTGGGATGCATAGCAACTTGTTGCTATTGATGCATCCTGCTACATAATGTTTCCAAGTTATTGTAGCCTACTACATAATTCTTGTAAGCTTTATTGCTTGGCATGTGGCCATGGAGTGGATTTGGGACAAAAATTACAATATGGACTGAAGCATGAAAGCCTTGACCGCGATTTGGCCTCCTTTTGGAATGTTTTGGGCTGCATTACAACATACTACTGCTTATATTGCTTGATATGGTGCTACAATTTGTGGCCAGCCTACTATTAAGTCTTTAGTACTATTAAAAATGAAACTTAAATACATTTTTGAGTCATTTATTTTAAAGTGTCATCTTAATATTGAAGTTTAACACTCAGTCTTGCTACTCAAACTCAGTGTTCATGGCTACTCATGATCAAATACCAAAGAGGAGAAGATTGACATTACGCTCAGGTGCATGTGATACTTTAATTGATTAAGCATATTATTTGCTACTTACTAATAAAGGTTGGGTTTCCTTGTATCTATTTACATTTGTTTATTATTATCTTTCTCTATGCATGTTAGACTCAATGAAAATGTCTAGAGAAATGTCTACATCAAAAGGAAAATGTGTGGAGGTGCAAGAGGATGAAGGAGTAGGCAATGGGTGCACAAGGTTCTCCGGTAAGAAATAATAGCAAAGTTTGATGAAAGCTTGTATTCAAGACTTATTCTATGACCATATCTTTTATGATTTTCAAATATTTGCAGGAGTTGAACACTCAATAGAGTTAGGTTTCTCAAAGCGTTCATCGAAAGACAAATTCTTATGGGAGTGGATTGCACCTTGATGCTTGGGAATGGAAAGCCAAGATCCAGATGGTTTGGCTGAATCTATCCTCACTCACTTTGGAGTGAAACATAATTTTAATATTGATAATTATAGTAATATATTGAGAAATCCTTCAGGTACTTTTCTTCTTGTATTTTGTTTATGATTCTAGACATATGAACTTATGATAAATTTTGTTAGACTTAGATTTGGCTTTTTGATAATAGGAAAATTTGAGATTCAAGTTGCCATAGAGGATTCAAATGGAATTGCAAAATGGAAATGTTGTTTGCAAGGTTAGGAGAAGAAATATCTTGAGAGAAGAAGGCTACAACTACAGCTGAATTCCATCCATAGGATACAGACATCTATTCCACATGCTAAGGCTGGATGTAGAAAGAAAGAGGATCATCATGTGGAGATACAACCCAGAAGATGGAGAAAGAAAGTAAAAGATAGAAAAAGGAGTAAGTAATATAATATAATCAATCATTCAAGACTCTTTCAAAATAAGGGAAAGATCTTATTTGAGAAACAATGGGAACATATAGTAGAGATGCATGCAGGTGTTCAACAACCCGAGACAACCATACTTGAAATTTTATTCAATGCACATCCCTCACTCTCCTCTCTCTATGGGTTGGGTGGTTTTATGCATGATCTATCTGGTGGGCATGTAAAGGCATCATATGATGAATCCATGTTTGCAATTCTTAGCTTGCTTGCATCACACATATCGTGTCAAGATGCAGAAAAGCACAATGTCATTAAGGAGGTGATCTCCAATTGGGACTCTCAAAACTTTAACAACCCTCATTGTCTAAACCAAAGACAAGAACATATCAAGGATTTTGAAAATTGGCTACATTGGGAGAGAACAAACAAGATTGTTAAAGAAAGAGATGCTTTGGTACAGGATAAAATTCGGCTCTCATTGCATGACTACCTTGACATGCGGAGCATTGACTCTTTAGATTTGATTAGAATCTAAACTCTTAAATGTTGCTAGTGTCTAAGTTTTCTCTAAAGAAATAATTTTATATCAAGTATTTCATATTTCATTATATTTTTTTGTTGCATGTAAGACTCATAAGAACAAAGAAGTTGTTTCAACTTCTGACGAGGACCTATTTGACTATTCTGCACATGTTGACATGGTATGCAAAATTTCATACCACAATATATCTACATTATGAGATGATTTCTACAAAGTTTTCAAATGAGACATTTTAGTGCTCTCATTTTTCAATAGAGTTTCTCAATGTGACTGATATTATCCTATGTTGTATACCAGAAAGGAGACCAAAATATAGATGAAACTTCCTTAGAAGATTGGAGAGTTCAAACAGAGAATTCCATAGTACAGGAAGTGCTTCAAATTTGCAAAGGGATAGCTTATTAAGAATTAATTAAGTTAGTAGCCTTGGTTTATTTTATGCACTTTTCGCCACAAGTTTCATGAGATATTTTAATATCTTATTTTGATTCATCAGGATTGTAATTCTCATAGGACAGACAGTCCTAGAAGAAAGTGTGTTATAAAAGGAGGGGTAAATATTTACCTTTTATAAATAGCATATTTTTTAATTTACTTCTTCAAATGTATAGATTTAACCTTGCTAATTATATATTGTGTTATTTGATAGAAAGGAGATCTTTTAGAACTTGCAAAAACCCATATCAATGATGTATCAACAAGTGATGATGAAACCTCTTTAGAGGTGATAGATAGTTTAGATCTTCAATTGAAGGCACTTATGTTTTTTCATAATTTATACATTTGTAATGTATATTATAGCTCATTTGAATATAGTGTTTCTTTGATTAAGCAAGTCAATCTAGATCCCATAAGAAAAATGTGGACTCTTGTTTTAAACATAGTAATCTAACATAGAATCTCGTGTCCAGGATGAATATTCACAACATGGAGAGATTATAACCTATACATCAGATTTTTCTCATTCTATACAAAACAAAATACTATATCATAAGGTTGTAATAAAATTATAATAGACTTTCTTGTTCTACTGAAGTTATGTATACTTACTAGTATTGGTGTCATGACTTTTATTCAATTTTCTGATTACACAGGATGATGCGCAATTTGATGAAGTTTCAAACTCTACAATAGAAGCAGTACAGGTATGAATGATTCTAGAGTTTGTCATACTATATGATGTAGTCACATTCTTTCTCATTCAAAAGGAACTTTGGATGCCAAGCTTTGAAACATTTGCAATCCTCTAGTGCAACGCAAATTGGAATCATTAAAGAGGTTTGTTTTAGTATTGCACATAATTTGTGTAGAATTTCATAAATAAAAAGTAGTTGGTTTTATATGTTTAATATATAAGAAATACAAGATTTATAATATAGTTTATTTGTTTCTTTTTATATTGGATTGTAGAAATTTTGAAAGTTAGGGAAGCCCAAAAAGTCTAAATGCGTGAGGTTTTCTGTGAATATTGGCTACAATATCAAGGTTAGGAGTCCTAGAAACAAGAGGTATATGATATAGTTTTTCTATTTCCTTTTATTTTGGACTATAGATAAGAAATGCAAAAAATTCAATGCATAAGGTTTTCTGTGAAGATTGGCCACAACATCAAGTTTAGGAATCTTGGCAGCAAGAGATATAGTACCTTCTTATATCTTCAAATTCATAGATGAAGATTAGAATTCAATGAAGGGTCATTGTTTGCTTAGGTGTAGCCATTGTTGGTCAGGTTCAGGGACTTTTCTGTATGTGGGTATCTTGCATGACCCATGACTTATGCATTGCTCAACGAAATTCGGCAAACTTTGTCTTCACGTTATAGTACACATTTCAAACTTGAACATGAGAACAAAAAAGTATGGAATACGGATTTGGAACGAGACCATTAAAGCATTACAAGTGCTATGTTGCATGTGAAGCGTGCATCCTAAAGACTATAGGATATAGCAATTTATTCAAAAACATCAAAATTTTGTTCCATACATACATGCAACCAAGTAATCATTCTCAAGTACACTACATGAGGTTCTCCTCAACCCAATGACACACCTAAATGAGATCATTATGCATGGGTTAATGGGCCTCCAATGTTGTGCTTAAGTGATGCATACCATTTGAGGGCATGCTCCATAACTTTTTTTTGATTTGTTGGAAACAAAAATGGATTGAAAATATCCAAACTATTGGGACTAGTGCATGGTGGTCTTTAAACATTGATAGTTGTTGGTATTGGTATCTAGATTCACCCTAAAATGGAAGGAGTTGGAAAAGTGCCCCCGCCCTGCAAATGCCCTGCAACCTGTCCCCGCCCTGCAAATGCCCTGCAACCTACATGCACCTCGACGTGACCTTGCGCAGACTTTGGTTTGCCATTGTCTTCTTTCGGGTAAGTTTTCTTCTATTCTTTGCTTGCCTCACCAGCTAGCTTCTCTCTGTTTTGGTTTGGCATTGTCGTCTTTCATTGATCATCGCCATGGCAACATGCAACTCGCCATGGCTTACAAGAGAAGAAAACAGAGGCCGCGAGATAGAAAAGCTTGGTTAGGGCACAAGGAACAAAAGACTCCTTGCAGAGCAGCAGCAAGAAGCAATTGTTGCAGATGCACGCATTTGATCATTGCCATTAGAGTGAAGAAAATGAGTTGTGATGTCGCAATTGGTGGTAGCATTCAAGGAAGCAATATCAGGCCACTCAGGTAAATACCATTATCGCACTCTAAAGTTCATAGAGTGACAACCCTACCAACACCTTGTAATTTCATGCCAAAATGTCACCACTATTGCAATGACTTCTGCACTTAGACTATCTCTCCTTTTCTTGTGTTCTATTGAAGCCCATAGACTACTTGGATTGGGATGATCAAGAATTTCTTCCACTCTTTGTGCATGTCTCGAGAGTTTCTCCAAATAACAAGGACATCTGTAGAAAGCAGATGGGATGCAAGATGTTTGACAAGCACATCATACACATGCTTGATACAATGCAGGTCAGTGGTTGCCTAAACCATCCTGGTGGTTGCTTGTGATTGAGCTTTGGGATAGTTTACTTGTTTCATTTCTTGATACAACGCAGGTTAGTGGTTGCCTAAACCAACCCAATGGTTGTTTGTGATTGAGCTTTGGGATAGTTTACTAGGCTGGCCTGTACTTAATGTGATTGTCCTAAACCAACCCGGTGGTTGGAATATCATGCAACCATGTGGCTGGTTCAGCTCAAACACTAATTTCAGGCTAGCTTGGACTTAATGTGATTGTCCTACACCAGCTCGGTGGTTGGAACATTATCCAATCGTGGTTGGGTCAGCTCAAACACCAGTTATGTGATTGTCCTAAACCAGTCCGGTGGTTGGAATATTATGCAACCGTGTGGCTGGTTAAACTCAAACACCAAAGCCACGCTGGCTTGTACTTAATGTGATTGTCCTAAACTAGCTCGAACACCTATTTCATTAATTTTGGACTAGTGCACTGTCCAAATTCATTTTGTGATATAATTTAGGATAAAGCATTTCAAAAAAAGAGGCTCTTATAAAACAAAACTTTGAGTCAAAAGTTAAAATTTTGAAAAAGCAAAGTAGAAAAAATGACATGACATGTTATTAAAACTAGAGTACATTAAAAAAAGAGGACTTCATGTTGTTAAAAGAGACAAAAAGTAAGATTTTAAAAAATCAAATTTGAAAAAAAACTAGAGTACATTTAAAAAACTAGAGTACATTTAAAAAAAAGCATGACACATTTGTACAAGAAGTAGATCATATAACTCAAAGCCATATGGTGTTAAAAAACACCTTCCATGAGTTCAGCCTAGAAGATGTCATCTTTGTCTCTCTTGTCTATTACAACTTTACATTAGAGAACTAAAAAGTCTTTGTGGAACTGTAGTTTCATTTCTTGTCTATTACAATTACTTTAGAAAACACATAAGTCTATGGAATTAAATTTCACAGTTACTTTAAATTTCTTTGGAATTAAATTTCCATCACTTGACTATTAAGTCATTAGACAGAGCATATGTCCTCGAAAGTGCCTACTATGGCATTGGCTTCATGAAAACAAGTAGATTTTAAACTTGCAGGCCATGTGTAACCAGGGCTGGCATCGCAAATCTCCTCACAGACTCTCCTCACAACTTGTTTCGAAGACTTGTAAGCATTCAACAACTCTTCTTTTCTCTCTTGGCTTTCCTCATCTTCACCATTTTTTTCAATACAACTTCTAGCCACCGCCATATCCTGTACGAAAATTTAACTCATTCGCATAAGAAGTACATGATTAAAAGAAGCGAAAAAGAAAGCTAAGGATATTCACCTCTTCTGCTGAGTTCAAATCAAGCAGCCATGTGCGTAACATATCCTCCTCGAATGATTTTCCCTTCATTGGTCCATACAAAAGAGATCTAAGATAGAATTTGAGTTCAGTAAATGAAGTCGGGTAGTAACTTATAGTCATTGTCTTAGAGGGAAAGTGGGAGAAGTAGAGTGAGGGAGCAATAGCGAGGGATGCAAAGTGAGCTACCCCTCCTTCAAGAGTGATAGAAAGTGAGGGAAGACGTAAAGTGAAAGATGAATACAAGTTAATCAGATGGACTAGGATGTAAGAAATAAGAGAGTGTTTGTGGAAGGACTACGATGGAAGATTACAAGTGCACTGAGGCACGATGTGTTCGCTATGATAAGGATAAGGGTTGGAATAAAGTGAGAGAAGCATCGGAAATGCTCTACTTTAAGTGAGTGGAGACTGTCCAACTGAATAAAATATTGCAGAGCATTGGGAATGCTGTACTTTAAGTGAGTGGAGCATTGGGAATTGATACTTTGCCATGAAATATATTACAAATATTACATCATCACATATTCATATCAAAATTCTCATCACAGAAGGTTATATTTCCTAATAATCACATCATCACACATTCATATCGTAAAATTGTGTGCATGAAATAAATATATAAATATCATGACTAAATGCCACTTAAGTAATAAGTCAGAAATTGGTGTATAATCAACAAAAACTACATCATGATTCATACATTGCAACAAATAAATGTCAACCATAATATTCATGGAGTAAACAACATCATGAGAATATGCTCCTCATGCATATATACAAACACAACATCATACATGCATCACAACTCTTTTGATGCTTCTAGTGGAGACTGTGGCAACTCTTCTGATGCTTCCAATGGATGCTGTGGTGCTCTAGATGTACACTCAGTCATAGTATGTAGTGCTTTCGGAGTAGATTCAGTATCCTCTTTCTTAAATGCAAGCGAAGGCTGTGGCAACTCTTCTGATGCTTCCAGTGGAGGCTGTGGTGCTGTAGGTGTACACTGAGTCTCTACTTCTTCTATAGTGTGCAGTGCTTTCATAGTAGACTCAGTCTCCTCTTCCTTAAATGCAAGCTCTGATATTGCTTCAGTTGCACGTTGTATTCTAATGGCAGCAATTTGATTTTAGCCCTAAACAATTGTATATCCTTCTCTGAATATTTGAGCTCCAAAGAGTCTTCCGATGAGATCTGTGGCTTAAGTGAGAAAATTTCTTTGAAAATCAACATGCAGTTATAGGCAACTCTCCACCCACAACTATGCCCATCTTCTTGCTCTACTACTAAATGCTTTTGGAAGACTACCAAGTCTTTGTACTGTCCTGTTTCTCTGATAGCAGATACCAACTTCTCAATCGACCTGCTCATCATGACATATTAAAAAAAATTAGTGTGTCTATTACATAAGGTATATAATATAGAAGTAACAACAGATTAATAGAATACTTACATTTTCACTGAGCCATGAAAGCCTGCAATCGAGTTAACAAACCAACAATAGTTGTCTTCAAGGTCCCAAACCACCAGACTCCAATGTTCCCTACATGAATAATTAAGAACCATTATTATTTAACACAATGTTGCCAGTATAAGATGAAAATAAAGGTTGCCATGATACTTACATCTCGTGATATGCCATAAATAGGACTCGCACGCCATGTAAATGTAAAGGTTGTAACCATTTACAAACATCGGCTATTGTCTTTTTGCTATCGCTAAGTATAGGAGAAAGGAGGGAATCCAACTTATACACACGGTTTTGTATGGCTCTATCAAATCGTGAGATAACTATACTACACCAACAAATAAATGAATATTAGCTTATTAGATTTAATCAAAATATTGAATTATCAAGCAGAGAAAAAGTTTGTATCAAACCTGAGAATGGCCATCATAACGTTGTTATTGACCTCATTTGAAGCTCTAGAGAGGATTGAAATCTCCTCTCCCCCAAATTCAAGATAGTGAGGTCTATGTTGAATCATAACCCTAACATTAAAAGAGCTTCCCAATTCTTCCAATGAAGCCATGTTTGTAGAGTTGAGGTCTTCTATCCCCTTTGACTCTTTGACGGCATTCATTTCGCACTCCTCTGAGCCATTATCTATTTGCCTTGCGGGAGGGTCCATAATGTCACCCTTAATGATTGCTCGACTGGTACATGTTATAAATGCATAGAGATGCAAATCCATATATGTTGACAGTGTGGTGTCATTTTGTATCTCAAAAATTTGACCAAGTACCAAAAAGCAATTGTAGCCCACCCTCCATCCACAATTATAGATGTGGCTATTCTCTTGATGTGATACCTGACATGTTATATACTCTATTTGTTGTGCCAAGTCACATTGCCGCATTACTGTGTCGATAGCACCTACTAACTTTCGAGCTGATCTGTACATCAAAACATATAACAAGAGTGAATATGTGCATTGCATATCAATCTACATGTTAAGAAGTGACAATAAGTGTAGTCTATACTTACTCTAACACAGTGCCATGGACGGATGTCATTGAGTTGGCAAAGAAGCACTTCTTCGCAAAGATGTCCACGACTACCAGACTCCAATGTGAGCTGCATTATCAATAAAGAATAATTACTATGTTTGAGACAATTCTAGCAATGCAATAGAAAAAAAAAGTAGGGTTTGATGCTTACTTCTCATAATATGTTGTAAAAATAATTCGTGCGTCATTCATAGGAACATGCTTCAACCACTTGCAAACATCCTCTATGGTTTCTTCTTTGTTGCTAAGCACTTCCGAAATACGAGGATCAAGCATATATGAAACGCTTTGTATATTTTGCGAAAAATTTGCTATAACATTACTATATTTAAAAAAAAAGTATTAGCTTCTTGGGTTTAATCAAAATAAGCAAAGTATAAAGCCAAGGAAAAGGCTGCATCAAACCTGAGGATGGTTGTAATGACTTTGACATTAACCTCTTTCTTAAGATTCAAGAGGATTGAAATCTCTTCTTCATCAAATTCAAAAAAATGAGATTGTTGTCGAATTAACAACATAGCGGTGAATGAACTTCCAATCTGCTCCAATAGATTCATATTTTCATGACTCATCTTATTGAGAGAGTAGTCTACATCGTATTCTTCTTCACTTGCTATGTCTTCTACATCCTCCTTCTGCTATAAAAATATAAAAAAGTTATGCGATGTACACATCCCAAATAAAGGCTTAAACAAGCAGATAAAGTTTCATACATGCTTTCATTAGAGTGAGTCTCTCCTCCGCTTGGAGCAAAAATTTAAAAAGTAAAGTTTCATACATGCTTTCATTAGAGTGAGTCTCTCCTCCTCTTGGAGGAAAAATTTAAAAAGTTATGAGATTTACACATCCTAAATAAAAATAAAGGTTTAAATAATCATAGAAGTATAAAGATAGCATGCTTTCATTAGACTCAGTCTCTTCTCCTCTTAGAGGAAAATACAAAAAAGTTATGAGATTTACACATCCCAATTAAAGGCTTGAACAAGCATACAAGTATAAAGATAAGGTTTTATACATGCTGCAATGTAGTCATATTTTCAGGTTGTTTCCCAATGGTAGTAATTAGATGCTGAATACTCTCAGCCTGAAATGCTAGTAGATCGGTTCTGTATATGATTCCATTTTGACTAGTAACTCCAAATCAAAAATATCTGTAAGAAACAACATGCTGTTGTAGGCAACTCTCCACCCACAGCTGTGCCCATCTTTTTGCTCCGCTAGCAGACGTCTTTTGAATTCTACTTGACCTTGTTGCTCCGTGGTTGTTCTGACAGCAGATACTAGCCGATATGCAGCACTGTCCATCATGACATATTAAATATATTAATATGTCATGATCATAAGATACAAAATAAGAAAGTATCAAAAATATTAAGAGAATAATTACCTTGGGGAGTTGGCATGATAGCCTTCCATTGAATTCACAAACTACAAACGGTTGAGTTCAAGGTCCCAGACGATCAGACTCCAATGTAAGCTACACGACCAGAACAAAAATGATTATTATTTTACAAAAACTTGCCAAAGAGATAGTAAAAATAAGGTTAGAGTTGATACTTACGCCTCATGATAAGGCATTAAGATGACTCGCACCCCATCTAAATTCAAAGGTCTTAACCAGGTACAAACATCTTCTATAGTCTTTTGAGGAGAGCTAAGAATAGAAGAAAGGAGAGCATCGAGCATGTAGACACAATGCTGCACTGCACTAGGAAGCTGAGAAATAACTACACTGCACCAAGAAATAAACAAACGTTAGCTCATAGAATTGATTTGCATTCTACACTAGGAAACTGATATATAACTACACTGTGAATAAATAAACAAATGTTAGCTCATTGAAGTAGCAACAAATAAACAAACGTTACCTGAGAATGGCCAAGATAACATTGTCATTAACCTCTTTTAAAGGATTGGAGAGGATTGAAACCTCCTCTCTACCAAAGCTCAAATACTGAGGTTCTCGTTTCAAAACGATCCTAACTTCAAATGAGCTCTCCATTTTATCCAATGCAGCTAAATTTGTAGAATGGGTCTCTGTCATAGCTTGTATTCTATGTTTGGGGTCATTCTGCTTTTCCATGCTGTCTTTAAAGCTCTTGTGCTCATGGGATTCTTCAATCAACTTTAGAGGTGGTTGCATTGTTGAAGTAGAAGGGAGTGCCTCCATATTGACTTCATCCATTTCTTCTCCCTCTATTGCCTGTAAAAAAATATGAGAGATTAGATTCATTATCTTTAAATGTAAATCTTATTTAAAAATTTGTATTTAGTTGAGAAATAGAGAGTTCATACGGCTAAGTATTGTCGTAGTGGCCTTTTTTCATAACCCTGCGAGCCATAATTATCAAAGAAGGCATCATCATGTTTGTCTTCATCCACCAACCTCTCTCTGAACGGGTCATGTAAGTCCATCTTTTCATCATCATCAACTGGGACATTATGATCTTCAAGGTAATCATCCATGTCATCAGTGTCCTTGTCGTCTATCTCTTTTTCATAGCCTGTGGTTAGATCTGCTTGAAGCTAAAAATAAGCCATGAAATGCTTGTTTTCAATAATATTTGTGGAGTTGCCTTTTCTGAGGAGATCCTCAAATAAATATCCCATCCTGCACAAGGTGACCTCCCAACCTGCCGGTAGCAAATTCTCCATCATGGTAAGCAAGAGACTCCCACTTTTTGCAGGACTTCCATAGTTGTTTTTTTGATAATGTATGGACCTGGGAATATCTTGCTCTTCTAGCATCAATCTCAAATTATTTGAATTCCCTCTTATGTTCTTTTGTAAGGAGTGATCAGGATTGGGACTCCGCATACACAAAAAGAATGATTCAAGAGATTGAATCGCTATGCCACATTCTCTCTTGCCTCTCTTTGCTGCATAAACATCACTATAGATCTTCAAATCTGATGAATATGCTCGCTCTAGAGTAATCTGCATGGCTTCTTTGTCTTTTTTATCAACAAAAATGACAATGTTACAAATTGCCACTTTGCTAATGGTGGTATATACTATTCTATCAATGAAGTTATGGATATCATCGCTAGAAACTTCATTGATAAAGAATAGTTGTGGCTTATCCCATGCTGACTCATTCTTGAAAAAGTCATCTTCTGAGACTCCCCTGAAGTTCACAAGCTTTCCAGACTCTATCGTAACCTCTACATTGAATTGAAAGCTTTGGTGCATATCTTTCGGCATCCTTATCTCGCTGATTAATCTTTCCACATATGCAACCACCTGTTGTGGGATTTCTTTTCTCATATAAGAGGTTACTATTTCTGACCCATCTTCATCCTTTTTAATCCACCTGTTTGCCCATAGCTTTACCTTGGGTGTTGACAAAGAAGCTATATGCTTCACCACATTATAGTCAATGTTACAATGAGTAAGTGGAATTTGTTTCTCTGACAGCAAATACTTAATGGCACTATGCACTACATCACGCCTCACCTGTACATTGATGCATTCTTCCGTATAGTGGTCTTTGTCTTTTTTTCCAAAAAACCAATCTTTCTTTAAAATTTTTTGTGCTGCCATGGATGCATACTTGTCAGGTAAGTACTTTATAGGCCTCCACATCCTTGCCGTCAACTCCTTCTTATCCATTACCTTCTTATCCACATTTAAAGAATCGACTGAAGGTTTCCTCGAAATGTGTAGGCCTTGTAAATGTTATTTGATCCAGAAAACTTGGGCGCAAGACCACATTGCTTGCCACAAGTTTCTTACCATCTCTCAAAGCCTCGTATATTTGCATTGCATAGGATATATCAAGGCTTCGGCTATTAGTAAAGAGAGCTGCAGCTTCCACATCTTTGGCATTCACAAACCACGTCCTTTGACCCCAGATATATCCCACATCATCATCTGTAACTCCTTCATTAAGATGCAGATTAAGATTTTTGATTGATGTGAGTTCATCCTGATCATCTTCAGCCTCGGGTTCTAAATCTTCTTCATCTGTCTCTTCTTTTAACCGTTTTTCATCCACATGATCTCTCTCTACAGTGGGACGATGTCTTTTTTTACTGCTTGGAATCGTGGCTCTTGCAGTACTAGCCTTTTGCATTTCACATCGTGGTTTGCTAGCAAGAGCTTCTAGCATAACTGCAGTGGATCGACCTTGATCTTCTTCAATTTTTTTTAATTCCCATGCACTCAAGGCTTGTGTTTCATCATCCTTAGTTACATCCACCATTTCTTGCTCTAGAAGTTTGCGCTCATGTTCTACACGTTTGTGACACTGTGCCTGTTCTTCTTGTCCCTCCATCAAAGTCTGAGCTTTTTGATCTCCTTCATGTGAAGATCCTTGAATATGAGGAGCACATTGTGCATCTTGAAAGTACTCAAACATTATCTTTGCATGCATCCTTTTTGCCACCACACTAGGAAATTGCTCCCAAGTATATGAAAGAGTCTCCAATGCACTTTGCAGCTCTGGAAACTTAGATGGTTGAGGAGAAGGCATCACAAAGGTCTTTGAGTCTCTCCTTGACACAAAAATATGAAGACCGCCAACTTCAGGATCTGAACTCTTTATAAAAATATCCACAAAGTTCTCTTTTGGCTCTATCATTATGCCTACCACAAGGCTTGAAGTCATATATTTTTTGAAGAAAGTAGCATCCCATGGATCTTCAACACCATTGAACTCCCTTTTTGACATAAGTAGAAAGAGTCTCTTTTCCTTTTGATGAAGAAACCAAGCTCTTTTTCCCATGTGATATTGAGTCCACCTACCAAAGCCATTGGGGCTATATTCCTTTGCTTTGAAATTCAAAGTGACATCAAAAACCCATTCTCTGATCTCAGAGTCATTTAGGATAGCCACCACATTAGTTGATTGCTCCATAATCCTACAAGAAAAGATAATGAAGAATTTAGATACATACAAGTAAAGTACAATATACAACCCTTGAACAATAAATGTGGGAAATAGCCAAAAAGGATTTACAAGGCTTCATATGGCAATAAATGTGGAAAATAGCCTAGAAGGCTTTACAAGGCTTAAATATTTGTACAAATGTAAAAAAATTAGCCAATAAAGCTTTACAGTAATATAAAATGTCGTCTAGTGATAAAGCTTCAATCTTCGTGAAGACATGTAATCTATCCATCCATTGATTTGCCCTCTAGTCATAAAGCTTCAATCTTCGTGATGACATGTAATCTGTCCATCCATTGATATCTGTGCACTGATACCCAACTGATGCAATCTACCCACTAAAAACTGTTCCACTGATATCCACTTATGCAGCCCACTGATACTCATTAAATAGTGAATGGTCAGGATGGTCGGGTTTATTACAAGGCGCTTCCTATGACAATAAATGTAAAAAATAGCATAGAAGGCTTTACAAGGTTTTTTATGACAATAAAGGAGCTTAAATATTTATACAAATGCAATAAAAATAACCAATAATCATCAAGCTCCAATATGTCCCATGACATGTAATCTGTCCACTGATATATGTAATCTGTCCACTGATATCTGCTCATGCAATCTGCCCACTGATAAACTTCTTGGTAAATGGTAAAAGGTCTTATTTAATAGCATGTTATGAGTGTTAAACCGCATGTGAGTGAAGGGACTTACAACGATTAGGAACTAGTTAGAAAAATTTGAGCATGGCTTCGATTGGCAACTTGGAGAATTGTCTCTCCTCTAAGGCAATCTAATCTATGCTAAACTATGCTAAACCAACCGTCGAAGCGAAGAAAAGCAATAAATAATTTCTTTTTCTGTGTTCATTTTAATGTGCCAGGGTTTAAGAGGCTTAAATATGCAAAAGAAGGGGTTTTGATGTAGAGGCTAAACCTGCATGTAAGAGAAATGAAGAACAAGTATCTAAAGAAAAGTTAACATTTTTCAATTTAAAAGATGAATATATATAAAAATATTATCTCACCTTCAAAACAAACCATAAATTCACTCTTTTATAATTTTTTAAAAGTATAATATAAAACATGTAAATATATAAAACTCTCTTTACTTTCTCTCTCTCTCTCTCTCGACTCCTAAATCTCTCTGTAGCCATAGTCAAGACACCTCATTCTCTCTCTTAATCTCTCTCTCTCTCTCTTTGACAACTCTTATGTGTTTCTCTCTCTGTCCTCATCCCACTCATTCTCTCTCTTAGTTTATCTCAACTCTCTCTTTCTCTCCCTCCCATGGCGGCTAAGATTTTTCATTCTCTCTCTTTATCTCTCTCTCTCTCTCCCTAGGATTTGTAATTATTTCTCTCTCTCTCTCTCCATCTCTCTCCTCTTCTCTCTCTCTCCCTCTCTCTCTCTCTTACCCTCTCTACCTCCCTACCTCTATCCTCTTGGCCGCTAGGATTTGTCATTCTTTCCCTCTCTATGTCTCTCTCTCTCTCTAAATTCTCTCTCTTAATCTCTCTCAACCTTCCTCCCTCCCTCCCTCCCTCCCTCCCTCCCTTGGTGGCCACGGCCGCGAGAAGTCTCTCTCTCTCTCTCTCTCTCTCTCTCTCTCTCTCTCCCTCCCTCTCTTGGCGGCCACGGCTGCTAGAAGTTTCATTCTCTCTCCCTCTCTCTTTATCTCTCTCTCCCTAAGTCTCCCTCCTCTCTTCTCTCTCTCTCTCTCTCTCTCTCTCTCTCTCTCTCTCTCTCTCTCCCTCTCTCTCTTTCTCTCTCCCTAAGTCTCCCTCCTCTCTTCTCTCTCTCTCTCCCCCTCTCCCTCCCTCTAGCACAGAAGTTTCATTCCTCCCTCTCTCTCCCTCCCTCTCTTTCTTTCTCTCTCTCTCTCTCTCTCTCTCTCTCTCTCTCTCTCTCTCTCTCTCTTCTCTCGCTCTCTCTCTCTCTCTCTCTTTCTCTCTCTCTCTCTCTCTCTCTCTCTCTCTCTCTCTCTCTCTCTCTCTCTCCCTATCTCTCTCTTTCTCTCTCCCTAAGTCTCCCTCTTCTCTTCTCTCTCTCTCTCTCCCTCTCCCTTCCTCTCTTTCTTTCCCTCCCTACTCTTCTAGCAGAGAAGTTTCATTCCCTCTCTCTCCCTCTCTCTCTTTCTCTCTCTCTCTCTCTCTCTCTCTCTCCCTCTCTCTCTTTCTCTCTCCCTAAGTCTCCCTCTTCTCTTCTCTCTCTCTCTCTCCCTCTCCCTCCCTCTCTTTCTTTCCCTCCCTACTCTTCTCTCTCATTGCTGCGAGGAGACTCTCTTCTCTCTCTCCCTCTCTCAGCTCTCTCTTTCTTTCCCTCCCTACTCTTCTCTCATTTAAGGAGCCCCTCTTCTCTCTCTTAATCTCTTGTCTCTCTCCCTCTCTCTTTCTCTCCCTCCCTACTCTTCTCTCTCATTTCTCATTCTCTCTCTCCCTCTCTCTCTTTCTCTCCCTCCCTACTCTTCTCTCTCATTTCTCATTCTCTCTCTCCCTTTGGTGGCCACATCTCAGCTCTCTCTTTTTTTCCCTCCCTACTCTTCTCTCTCATTTAAGGAGCCCCTCTTCTCTCTCTTAATCTCTTGTCTCTCTCCCTCCCTACTCTTCTCTCTCCCTTTGGCGGCCACGGCCCCGAAGAGCCCCTCTTCTCTCTCTTAATTTCCCTCTTTCCCTCTCTCCTCTCGCCACGTTTCATTCTGATAAACATCTCTCTCTCTCCCTCTCTCTCCCTCTCTCTCTTTCTCTCTCTCTCCCTCTCTCTCTTTCCCTCTCTCTCTCTTTCTCGCTCTCTCCCTCTCTCTCTTTCTCTCTCTCTCCCTCTCTCTCCCTACTCTCTCCCTCCCTCAAGCAGCCACGGCCGCCAGGAGACCCTCTTCTCTCTCTTAATCTCTCTCCCCCTCTCTCCTCTCTCTTTCTTTCCCTCCCTACTCTTCTCTCTCATTTAAGGAGCCCCTCTTCTCTCTGTGAATCTCTCTCTCTCTCTCCCTCTCTCCTCTCTCTCTTTCTCTCCCTCCCTACTCCTCTCATTTCTCATTCTCTCTCTCATTTCTATTCTCTCTCCCTTTGGCGGCCACGACCACCAAGAGCCCCTCTTCTCTCTCTTAATTTCTCTCTTTCCCTCTCTCCTCTCTCCTCTCTCTTTCTCTCCCTCCCTATTCTCTCATTTCTCAAATTTACAAACTCAAATATAAATAAGAAACTAATTAAAATAGAACTCAAAAACTCAAATAAGAAACTAATTTAAAAAGAATTGTAATGCCTTCTAAAAGACCCCCTTCTCAAAAACTTTAACAATAAACTAATTGAAAAAGAATTATAAGTAAAGAAAAAGAATTACAAGATGAATTTTAAGAAATAGAACTCAAAAACTTTAACAAGAAACTAATTGAAAAAGAATTGTAAGTAAAGAAAAAGAATTACAAGAGGAATGAAAAAGAATGCAAGTACCTGGAAAAAGTGAAAAAAGTAAGGCTCCGCTTATCCTTTCTCTTCAGCTCTTGGTTGCTTCAATGAAATGAGGAGAGAGTGAGAATGAATGAATGGAAAGAAGAGTATATATAAGAAAAACTAGCCCACTCCTCCTACGCATAAATTTGAATTTTCAAAAAAGAGAGGGAAATTTGAATTCATTATAAATTTGAATTCAAATTTGTGTTCAACATTCTTCTCATACTTTCTTCTCGTACGTTCCTTTTGAATTCAAATTTGTGTTCAACATTCTTCTTGATACTTTCTTCTCGTAAGTCCCTTTCATTCTTCTCGTAAGTCAAATCTTATTTGTCGCTCTTGCTCGTGATAGTAAGTCAAATCCTATTTGTCGCTCTTGCTTGTGATAGTAATCTAATTTGAGCAAGAATCTTATTTATCGCTCTTGCTCATGATAGTTCTACTCTTAGTTGTAAGAATTCAAATTTGTGTTCAACATTCTTCTTGATACTTTCTTCTAGTAAGTCCCTTTCATTCTTTTCCTAAGTCAAATCTTATTTGTCGCTCTTGTAAGAATTCGACCTCTCTCCCTCTACTCCCTTGTTTCTCTCTCCCTCACTCTCTCTCTCTCTTTCTCTCTCCCTCCCCTCACTCTCTCTCTCACTCCCCTCCCTCCTCTCCCCTCTCTCTCTTTCGGCTCCCTCCTCTCCTCTCCCTCTCTCTCTCTCCCTCTCTCTCTCCTCTCTCTCCTTCAGCTCCCCTCCCCCCCTCCCTCCCTCCCTCCCTCGACCCCGCCCTCCCCTCCTCCCCTCCCCTCCCCTGCCTCCGCCGCCAGAACCCCTCCCCCCTCTGCCCCCCTCGACCCCTCCCCCCCCTCCCCTCCCCTCCCGCTCCCCCCCTCCCCTTCCCCCCGTCCAGGGGGGCCTCCCCCCCTCTGCCCCCCCCTCGACCCCTCCCCTTCCCCCCCGCCCCCCCCTTCCCCCCGTCCAGGGGGGTCTGGTGACTGCGGCCGCCAGCCCTCCCTCCCACCCCCTTCCCCCTCCACCCCCCATCCCCCCTTCCCCCTGCAGGGGGGCTCCAGCCCCCCCCTCCCCCCTTCCCTCCCTCCACGGGGCTGGCGGCCGTGGCCAGCCAGCCCCCCTCCCCTCCCTTCCCCCCCCTTCCCCCCCCCTACCAGCCCCCCGCCCCCCCTCCCCCCTTCCCCCCCCCGCTAGCCCCCCGCCCCCCTCCCACCCCCTTCCCCCTCCACCCCCCATCCCCTCTCTGGCGGCCGTGGCCGCCAGCCCCCCCCTTCCCCCCCGCTCCCTTCCCCCCTCCTCCCTTCCCCCCCTCCACCCTTACCCCCCTCCACGGGGCTGGCGGCTACGGCCGCCAGCCCCCCCTCCCCCCCTCGCTAGCCCCCCGCCCCCCCTCCCCCCCCTCGCCAGCCCCTCGCCCCCCCCTCCCCCTTCCCCCCCCTCCACGGTGCTGGCGGTTGCGGCCGCCAGCCCCCCCTCCCCCCTTCGCCCCCCCCCCGGCTAGCCCCCCTCCCACCCCCTTCCCCTTCCCCCCCGCGCCAGCCCCCCCTCCCCCCTTCCCCCCCTCCCTCCTCCCCCCCCCTGCCAACCCCCCCCCCCCCCCCTCCCACCCCCTCCACCCCCCCATCCCCCCCTCCACCCCCCCTTCCCCCTCCACCCCCCCATCCCCCCCTCCACCCCCCCTTCCCCCCCCCCGGCCCCCTCCCACCCCCTTCCCCCCCTCCAGGGGGGGTGGCGACCGCGCCCCCCCCTTCCCCCCTCCAGGGGAGGCTGCCCCAGCCCCCCCCCTTCCCCCCCGCCCCCCTTCCCCCCTCCTTTCCCCCCTCTCCCCTCGACCCCGCCCCCACCTCTCCCTCCCCTCCTCCTCCCTTCCCTCCCGCCCCTCCGTCCTCTCCTTCTCCTCCCTTCCTGGCAGGAACCTTTCTCTCTCTAGTTCCTCTCTCTTCAAATTTTAAAAAAAAAATCTAGATAAAGAATTAATAAAAAAATTTGCAAGTACCTGGAAAAAGTTTGTAAGTTTGCTCTTTCTTACTTTCTTGCTCTTCCTTCCTTGCTTTCTTGATCGTCCTTGCTTTCTTGCTTCAATGAATGAAATGAGGGGAGAATGAATGAAGAAGGAAGACTATATATAAGAAAAATTAGGTTTTTCTCCTCCTCTCCTATTGGCTTTCCATTCCTCCCCTCTCTCGTATTGGCTTTTCATTTATCCCCTCTCCCATTGGCTCCCATTACTCCCCCTCTCCCATTGGACCCCCATCCCTCATCCCAATCTTCCATTAGCCCTCCCCCCATCCATTTCTTCTTCCTCCCCCATCGCCACCACTCCCATCCCACATTTCCACCACGTCCCATACTCCTCCCATTTCCCAAAATCCCATATTTCCCCATCTCACCCTCCTCTTTTTCATCCCCTATTAACTCCCCTCACTCATTTCACTCCCTTATTATCCTACTCCCCTATTACCTTCCCCTCTTCCATTCCATTCTTCCCTCCCCACTCTCACTTCCACTTCCCATTACTCACTTGCCATTTGAAAACTATTAATATATTATTATACTATTTGTTATACTTATTATCATACACCCCTATTACCTCCCTCTCCCATTCCACTCCTCCCTCCTCACTCCCACTTCCACTTCCCATTACTCACTTGCTATACACATTTGCAAACTATTAATATATTATTATATGATTTTTTATACTATTTGCAAACTTACATGTGGGCAAAATCACAGGTGTCAAAGCGATCCTATTGTGGTCATACAACAACTGTGCTTTTATTCAAGGTCATATTTATCCTCATCAACAAGCTTATTTACTCAAGGTATGAAGTGCATAATTTGTGCACTAGGTGTTTACTTTGTTGTATCAAAATTGTTTGCCACACACACACACATATACACATACCGAGAATTTTCTAATATTATCGCATCTACATTTCTCTGATGGGCACAAAACTTTGTACACGCCTCAACCTATGTCGTATTGACTTGCATACAAAGTGGTGCACCCATCCCATAAGTACTTGTTTGGATAACACACCTCCAAACGTATTTTATGACGATTCTGCATAACACTAGGGACAAAATGGTATATAATGTGAGATCGACTATGCAAAGCATATCCAATGGACACAAGACTTTGCACGTTCCTCAACCTAGGCAGTATTGACTTGTGTGCAAAGTGGCATCCCCATTAGATAAGTACTTGTTTGAAAAATACACCTACGATCATGTTTTTTGACGGTTGTACATGACACCAAGGCCAAAAACGGTATTTAATACTCAATCTACCATGTAAAGCATATCCGATGGGCACAATACTTTGCACGTGCCTCAAAAGCGGTGGTATGGTATTCCATGCAAAGTGGAACGCCCATTCAATAAGTACTTTTTAGAATATCACACCTAGGACCATGTTTTTTATTGGTTGTTGTCCATGACACTAAGGCAAAAATGCTGATTTATGCTTAATTGACAATGCAAGGCAAATGCGATCATCACAATACTTTTCACACATCTCAACCTAGGTATTATTGACATACATGCAAAGTGGTGTGCCCATCCCATAAGTACTTAGTCGAATAACACATCTAGGACCGCGTTTTTTGATGGTTGTGCATGATACTAAGGCCAAAACAGTGTTTAATGCTTATTCGACAATGCAAAGCATATACGATGGGCACAATACTTTGCACACACCTTCAACTAGGTGGAATCGACTTACATGCAAAGTGGCACGCCCATCCCATAAGTGCTTGATTGGATAACATACCTAGCAGCGTGCTTTTTTACGGATGTGCATGACACTAGAGCAAAAATAGTATTTAATGCTCGATCGACCATGCAAAGGATATCCGATGAGCACAACACTTTTCGTATGCCTCAACCTAGGTGGTATCGAATGTTCTCAAAGATGCACACCCATCCGATAAGTACTTGGTCAGATAACACACCTAAGGGCGTGTTTTTTTGCGGATGTCCATATCACTAGGGAAAAAATGGTGTATAATGCGTGATCGACTATGCAAATCATATCTGATGGTGACAATACTTTGTGCACACCTCAACGTAGTTGAAACAGACTTGCGTGCAAACTGGAGCCCCCATCCGATAAGTACTTGTTTGAATAACACACCTAGGACCGTGTTTTTTCATGGTTGTGCATGACACTAAGGTAAAAACGGTGTTTTATGCTTGATCGACAATGCAAACCATATCCGATGGGCACAATACTTTGCACACACCTTCAACTAGGTGGTATTGACTTACATGCAAAGTGGCACACCCATCCCATAAGTGCTTGATCGGATAACACACCTAGCAATGTGTTTTTTTACGGATGTGCATGACACTAAGGCAAAAATGGTATTTAATGCTCGATCGACCATGCAAAGCATATCCGATGGGCACAATACTTTTCCTATACCTTAACCTAGGTGGTATTGAAATGTTCTCAAAGAGGCACACCCATCCGATAAGTACTTGGTCAGATAACATACCTAAGGGCATGTTTTTTTGCGGATGTGCATATCACTACGGGAAAAATGTTGTATAATGCGTAATCGACCATGCAAAGCATATCCGATGGTGCCAATACTTTTCACGAATCTCAACGTAGTTGAAACGGACTTGCGTGCAAACTAGAGCCCCCATCCGATAAGTACTTGTTTGATTAACACACTTAGGACCGTGTTTTTTCATGGTTGTGCATGACACTAAGGCAAAAACGGTGTTTTATGCTTGATGGACAATGCAAAGCATATCCGATAAGCACAATACTTTTCACACACCTTCAACTAGGTGGAATTGACTTACATGCAAAGTGGCACGCCCATCCCATAAGTTCTTGATCGGATAGCATACCTAGCAGTGTGTTTTTTTACGGATGTGCGTGACACTAGAGCAAAAATAGTATTTATTGCTCGATCAATCATGCAAAGGATATCCGATGGGCACAACACTTTTCGTACGCCTCAACCTAGGTGGTATTGAAATGTTCTCAAAGGGGCACACCCATTCGATAAGTACTTGGTCAGATAACACACCTAAGGGCGTGTTTTTTTGCGGATGTGCATATCACTCGGGAAAAAATGGTGTATAATGCGTGATCGACCATGCAAAGCATATCCGATGGTGACAATACTTTGCACGCACCTAAACCTAGTTGAAACGGACTTGCATACAAAGTGGAGCCCCCATCCGATAAGTACTTATTTTAATAAGTGATAGGCCGCTGCTCCAGAAGATGTTGCCTCCACCAAATACCATGCCCGCATCAAGAGATGAAGCAAAAAAGATGCCAACATCGGTGGGTATGGATTATGATACCATCGATGCTTGCCATAATGACTGTATTCTCTTTCGTCGTGAGCATGGAGATTTGGCTAGTTGTCCAAAATGTGGGGAACAACGATATAGAGATGACTTGCAAGGTGAGCAGATACCGGTAAAGGTCTTGAGACACTTTCCCATCATTGCAAGAATACAGCACATGTTCCGATGCAAATCCATAGCAGAGTTGATGACATGGCATGCATCTCATCGGTCCACTGATGACACATTGAGGATTCCCACAGATTGTGCAGCTTGGACACACATAGACAATCAGTGGTTGGACTTTGCGAGGAAGCCACGCAACTTACATCTTGGGCTCGCCATGGACGGCGTGAATCCTTTCGGGTTATGCTTGACATCTTGGTCGACATGGCCCATAGTCGTGGTGAATTACAATATCCCACCATGGCTAACAATAAAAAAGGGACACCTCATGCTTGCACTACTTGTGCCAGGGAAGTACAAGGCAAAAAATATGGACGTGTACATGGCACCTTTAATAGCAGAGTTACAGATATTATGGAGAGGAGTGCGGGTCTTTGATATTTCCAGAGCTCCTAGACATACCAATGATATTTTGGTCAGGGGTATCTTGATGTGGACCATGCATGACTACCTAGGATATGGAGAGTGCGCAAGTACATGGTTGTGTCTCTACATGTATAATATAGGATTATGCTTTTATGACTCTCTTTCACATGCATGTCTTATAGTAACACATTCATGCACGCGTGCAGGACTTGTTACAAGTGGGTACCATGCTTGTTCTGTTTGTGGACCGAATTTGAAATCGCTTGCGCGATACTCCAAACATATGAGGAAAAATGTTTATGAAGGTCATGCTCGATACCTTCCGCTCGACCATCTCGCACGTGGAGGTCAACTTGATCCACCACCATCATATTTAAAGGCAAGTGACTGGATTCAAGCTTGGAGGATGAATGGAGAGGAACATCCTCCTGGTATGAAGAGGCTATCGATCTTTCACGAGCTTCCTTATTGGGGTCAATTACAAATCAATCATCTCTTGGATCCCATGCATATCTTCAAGAATGTGGGGGCTACTGTTTGGGCACACTTCGTTGGTTCCAAAGACTCGAGAGGAGTGCGAGAAGACTTGCGTGCTATGAATAGGATGTCTCGTTTGTGGCCCCAAGTGCATGCTTCGGGAAAAGTTGTCCTCCCGAACGCAACGTGGATCCTCTCTACGAGGGAGGAGGCAACGATCAAGGTGGACATTGCCTCTTTTCAAACACTGACAGGGTACATGCATTGCTTGAAAGGAGTATTTTCAAAGGACAATAAGCTTAGTGGGCTCAAGTCCCATGATTGGCACAAGGTCTTATAGGTATTCTAAGCTGTAGAATTAGTGTACCGATAATCGTGATGCATTAACATAATTATGATTATGTTATATTGTTGACATGACTTCTTTGTTGCTTTGATAGTTCATCCTCCCAATTACAATTTAAGGGTGCTTACAAGAAGATGTTAGAAATGCTATATTCAAGATCAGTGGTATTGTGAGGTATGCTTACTATCAAATCGCATTGATTGCATTTTCTTCAATTTAAGCTGAATTATCTGTAAACTGATTATGAAAATATCTTACATGGGCATGTGAAATAGGTGGATATCTCAAAAAGATATCTCCGTATCAAGCCTCGAGAAGGCTAGGGTGGAATCCATCGAAGCCGTATGCTTGCTTGAGAAGCACTTTCCCTCGAGCATTATGACAACTCAAGTCCACTTGCTTGTGCACATAGTTGATGAGGTGGCTATTGCAAGTACCGTTCATAATCGGTGGATGTTTTTTCTCGAGCGGTTTATGAAAACTTTGAAGGGATTTGTAAGACAAAGAGCAAGACCAGAAGCAAGCATGGCAAAGGGATGGCTTGTGCAAGAGTCATTAGTATATATCACGGAGTTTCTTGCATCCACAGATCCTGATATGCCGCAAGCTTGGCGAGGTTCCCCAAGGAAAAGGGATTGAAAGAAAGATGAGCAAAGAGCAAATGGAGAAATTCAATAAGTTTTGTATCCTCAATAGCCTTGAGATGCAGAAGTGGATTGATAGATATGAAGTGGCCAAATCAGAAAGAATAAATGCAAGGATGAGATTCAGAGTAATGTACAGGCGATCGCAACCATATCCATGGGATCTGGCTCTTCTCTGCACTCACATGTCACTTGATTGGCTACAACTGGCTCTACGTAAAGCCGAACGCGATGGAGAGACAATAAACAAGCACGAGCGAGAGTTATCATCTGGATGTATGATGCATGTAAGTTTCTTACCTCTTGACGTAATTAAGTAATTATTTGTGGCAATATACGCTATAAAATTGATGCATCTTCATTGTTTTAATGATGCTCTTTTACAGTACAAAAAGTACAGTGTATTATGGTCATATGGACGACATTTTCACGTGGAACGCATCGATTCAAAGAGAGTCACGTATGATTGTAGAGTCATGGCTAACTTCACACAAGATAGCCGAGCAAGTGCTTCGGATACCAATCTTCTCTCCTCATAGTTGGATTATTGTGGAACCATACGCGAAATCTATGAAGTTGATTTCAGACGATTTAGTATTTTCATTCTTGATATAAAATGGTTTAGAACTATTTACAATGGTCCCCATGCGATAGTGATAAAATATAGTAGCTGTTTCTTTGCAATAGACTTCACCAAACATTAGACCGATGAAAGTGATACTTTTGTTCTTCTCGAGCATTGTGAGCAGGTGCATACTTATGATTTAATTAATCGAAGCTTTCGTTTTTAAAGATCCATTGATACATGTACTTAAGCATAATTTCATATATATAATTGATGACATTTAGCACCCATCTTCAATATAGGTGGTTTTTCATTCGGATCATTCTGATCCAAGATGGTGGTACGTGATCCAAGTTGCACCACGAAGTAAGAAAAAGTTTGAAGATAGAGATGTGGATATGGAGATGCCACTACCAATGCCAGATCCAATTGATCCCGATGAATCTAGCGAAGAAGATGAAGATCACAATATGAGCCAAGAGGAAGACCGCATAATGACATCGTACGGGAGGAAGATGGAGATCACGATATTGAGGAACAAGACAACGATCATCAAGAATCACCACACTTTATTGAAGAAGATGATCAAGTACTTTTAGGTGAACGTACGATGCTAGAGTACGATGATGATATAGGAGATAAACTCGATATAGAGTTAGAGATAGACTTGTTTGGTGCGTTAGACTTGGCTCAAGATGAAACAGTTGATGTAAATGCTCTTCATTGATTTTTTTGATCTCAAACTTGGACATGAATATATGAGCTTCAAAGGCTTGATGTACATGCTCTCATACTTTTATTCTCTAAAAAGATTAAACATGTATGAAAATTAAAAAAAATTTATCATTGGAAAAAACTAACTTTTAAGGTCTATATGAGAAAAAAAGCTCTCTGTAAAACGTCGCTATAAAAAAGTGTCTCAGTGTCGCTATATAGCGACACTTACAATTCTGATAAACATCGCTATATAGCGACTTTAGAAATCATCGCTATATAGCAACGTTTGTCTAAAGTCGCTATATAGCGACGCTTTACGAGACGCGCTTCCAATACCGACGACTAGCATCCTGCGCGTGCTAAACGTCGGTACTTAAATGTCGCATTAGGATCCGTGTGTAGTAGTGACCTCCCTTTAGGTTCACCTTTATTCACCTAAGCATCTTGCAAGAGAGCTAAATGAATGCTTAAGAAAGCCTGAATAAGTCGTTGGGTTTAGTAATGGCAAAGTAAGAAGCAAGCGATAGTGGTCTTGTCTCCCACACTAGTAGTGTCTAGAGGATCCACCAAAGCTACATATGAAACAACCTGGCTAGATGGCTTCTTTTAGAGATTGAGATACTTTCTAAAGACCCTAATGTTCTCTATTCTGATCGTATGAAGATAAACATACAACTTCCAAAGAACCTTGTCTTTCATGCTAGAACAAAACACATTGAAGTGCATTATCGCTTCATTCATGAGAAAGTTCTTGGTAAAGACATTGACTTGGTACATTGTTTGACACAAGAATAGGTTGTTACGATAGTAGCTTGGCCTTCGACAATTGAAACTTTCTTTTTTTCCCATGGATGGACAATTGAAACTTAAGAGGGAGAAGTGAAGATTAAGTTATATAGCTTTGTACATACTATTTTTGCTACGTTCATTTTTGCACTCTTGTGAGATAATAGTGGTCATTGCCGAAGGGGTTAACACTTTCAGACATAGAGAAATAGTTCTTTGTTGTATGTACGGATGCGAGTGGTACCTCAATTGGGGCAGTGTTGATGCAAGGAGGGCATCCCATTGCTAATGAGAGTAGAAAGCTTCAAGGGGCTGAATTGAAATATATCAAGTATGAGAAGGAGTTACTGGTAGCTTTGAAGTTATGGAAGCATTATCTATATGGTTCAACTTTCAAGATTAAGACTTACCATCAAAGTATCAAGCACTTGTTTTCTCAACCCTTTGTTTCTTCAAGGCAAATCAAATGGTCTAAATATATTCAGTCCTTTGGGCAACCAAATATTGAATATTAGCCAAGAAAGGAGAATTTAGTAGCTGATGCTTTGAGTGGACAGCCCCAAGTTAATCACATTTCTATGATTAAGGAGAAATCATTAGGAGCGATGGTTGAAGCTTATCCTTTAGATGAGGACTTTGCTGAAATTTATGGGAAGATTCAATGTAACGAGGTCGGGGGTTTATAAGCTTATTTCATTGTGGGATTGTTGGGGTGTGCCATATGTGTACCCAAAACATTTCGGTGTCTAGTCATGAGTGAGTTACATGTAAGTCCATAATCTGGACATAGAGGCATTAGAGGGACCACTGATAATATTGAGAGGCCTAAACTTTGCAAAGAAGTTTCAACCTTTTTTCAACAATGTGACGTATGTCAGTGCATTAAATCTAACACAAGTAAGACTATTGGTCATTACCTTTGCCTATTCCCTCTAAAAGGTGGGAACACATTACAATGGGTTTTGCGTCAAGTTTTCCCAAGGTTGGTCAATTTGAGCAAATTTTTGACAAAGTGAGGATCCTACTCTCCTAGTCACTAAGACTACATCCTAATACAACACTAATCTACGGAGGATGCAACCTAAGTGCAAGCATGATGAAGAGAGTGCTCATGACATGTATCTCAAGTCAATTAGGTTCCAAGATAGATTAACTTGGACTCATAAAGAGAATCTTGAGATAGTGCAAAGTGCTTGATTGATATTCCTTCAAATGAACCTCCCTTTTATAGGTGAGGGTACTTACATCCATTTGCTTGCTCACATGTGGGATATCTCCTCCATGCCATGTGGCAGCTTATCCTTTGCTCATACCTTTGCTCTACATGTGCTCATGGCACCACAACTCTCAACACCTCCCCTTGGTGCCATAATCCTTTGGCTACTGCAAGGTGGTCAGATGTGAGTTACATTCCATCACCTCCCCTTAGTGCATACATTGCTACTTAAGGTGGTCAAGTGTGGCTTTTACATGTCAATACCTCCCCTGGGTGCTTTCATAGCTACTCTCAGGTGGTCAAGCTTGATTACAAAACATAGGCAAGGTTGGCAAGGTTTTTGCTTTTCAATACATTCCATTGATGTCACCTTTTGGCTCATGGCTTGATGATGACTTCGCGTAGTTGACTTGTTGATTCTTCAATCTGCAATCTTCTTCCTTGTGTCCGAGCTTCTTGCAATGGTGACACTTTGGTTTGTTCTTCAATCTGCAGTCACTTTGATAGTGACCCATCCTTCTGCAATGGTAGCATTTCACTGATGTTTTACTGAATAGTGCTTGTTCTTCATTATAGTTGTTGTATGTTGATGTCGATGTCGATGTCGATGCCTTTAACTCTCTTTCTTTTTCGAGAAGAGAGGATACACATTCTTCAAACTTTGGATCTGGCAAATTCTTCAAAGTGGTTGTCAATGCACTATACTCTGCAGGCATGCTTTTAAGGAGAATTGCAAGTGCATCTTTCTCTCCTACTTTTGCATTTATGCCCTCTAGTTGAGTCATAATGCTTTTGATTTTGTTGACAAATTGTGCCATGGATTCATTGAAGCCCATGTGCATACCATAGAATTCAATCTTAAGATGGATTTCTTGGTTTTTGGCTTTTGCACCAAACACTGTGTTCAACTCATCCCATGCATCCTTGGCATGATCTTTAGAGTCTATATGATGAATTATGTTTGGACCCAAGTGCAATCCAATGAGTGATAGTGTTGCTTCATCTTTTCCCTTCCAAGCATCATTTTGTGCAGTGGGTATGTCTTCTTTTACAATCTTCCAAAGCTTTTGGTGCATCAGGAGATATCTCATTTGTGTAGACCATGTGTGAAATCCTTCCCCGACGAACTTCTCAACAGTTGGAGTGCGGATTGCCATTGCAAAGGTCTTACCAGTTTGATGATACTTTCAAATCTGGAAGTGTCTAATTGCATACAATGATTCTAACATGACAGGCGCGTAGAGCTCGAAAAGACGATCACTTTTCCTTTTTGGAGCGTGTGCAAATTCTTCCTGGATTGCAAGTTATGGCTTGTTGAAGCTTTTGTGAAGAAAAGGGGGCCTTGATGATGTGGCTCAGGCATTCACATGCTGCATTCAGGACTGTGCTTAGAAAGGGGCTGTGTGCTTAGGTAGCCCTGTGCCATGTGGCAACCTTCTAACCCAAGTTAGTTAACCCAAGTCTAGATTAACTTAACCATGGTCCACGCAACTAAACCTAACCATGGTAATCATTAAGGTAACCACAGTTAAGTCCTATCTTGACACGTGTCAATCAATGAAACCTTGGAGAAAGAGAAGAAAGAGATCTCTGAAGCTTCTGCGACGACGGCGACGGAAAAACTCAGGAGCTGCGAGCTGCGGACGGAGTGAGCTCTGCGTCTGCGTTGCGACGCTGAAGATGGCTATGGCGACGCTTGGCAGCTATGGCAGAAGCTCGTCGCGCTGATGGTGCAGTTCGGCCGTGGCTGTTGCAGGGTCGTGGTTGTAGGTAGTGTGTTGGCGACTGGCTGCAGGGAGCTTCTGGAGGTCGATGCAGAGGTTTCGTCGGTGGAGGTCGTTGGTCGACCAACACTGTGTAGAAGGCAGATAGAGAGAGGCCGCGTTGCTGGCAGAAACGTTTGTTGCAAGGCATATGAAGCTTTGAGCATTCGTTTAGTCGCTCGAGGTGCGCTGAATGGAGCTGCCAGTCCACTGTGGCTAGGTCGTTGCTAGCGTAGAGGAGCGCTGTTGAAGACTATGGAGCGTGAGCATGGGCTGCTCGTGTAGTCATTGTAGGCATAGCTGGAGTCTTGGAGCCTTGGTTGTAGACTCAGCTTAGAAGGCCGTTTCGTCAGAGGCACTGCTCTCCTTGATTGAATCCTCTAAAGCCTACCTTTCTCTCAAAATCAGATTTCTAATCCTCTCTCCCTATCTTTTTCTCATAAGAACAATGGGGATGGAAAATCTCTCTCAATGACGGAATTCCCTCAATGCAATGGAAGGAATCAATGGACGGAAATTTGCTCTCAATCTAAAAACTAAAACTAACCTAGGAGAAAACTTGTGCTCCTAATGCAACCTACAACTAATCTAGGAGACTAGACCTAAGCTCTGATACCATGACAAAGTGAGGATCCTACTCTCCTAGTCACTAAGACTACATCCTAATACAACACTAATCTACGGAGGATGCAACCTAAGTGCAAGCATGATGAAGAGAGTGCTCATGACATGTATCTCAAGTCAATTAGGTTCCAAGATAGATTAACTTGGACTCATAAAGAGAATCTTGAGATAGTGCAAAGTGCTTGATTGATATTCCTTCAAATGAACCTCCCTTTTATAGGTGAGGGTACTTACATCCATTTGCTTGCTCACATGTGGGATATCTCCTCCATGCCATGTGGCAGCTTATCCTTTGCTCATACCTTTGCTCTACATGTGCTCATGGCACCACAACTCTCAACAATTTTCACTATTATAAATAGGATGAGTAAATAGGCTCATTTTATTCCATGTAAAAAAGAGTTGTCTGCTCCTGAAACAGCAAGGTTATTCACTAGGGGAATCTTTAGGTTACATGGGTTACCAAAATCTATTTTATCTGATAATGATGGCCATTTCATTAGCAACTTTTAGGTAGCCCTATTAGAGAATCTCAGAACCAAACTAAAATTTACTACATCCTTCCATCCTCAAGGAGATGGACAAAGTGAGAATGCCAATCAAACCATAATTACTTTACTTTGAGCTTATGTCCATGACCAACCTAGGAGGTGGCTAGAGTTCTTCCAATGTTATAGTTTGCTTATAATAACACTGTACATACTTCCACCAAGAAAGTGCCATTTGAAATTATGTATGGGCAATGTTTACCCACTCCAATAACACACTTGAGGGAGCCAAGTTTTGCTGCTAGTAACCAGTTTGTTGAGGATATGTTACAGGTTATTGAGTAGGTAAAAGAACATATTAAGAAGGCCCAAGTTGAACAATCCAAGGCAGCCAATAAAAAAAGAAAAGAAGTTTATTACATGAAGATTAATAAAAGAAGAATCAAGTTAGTGAGAGGAAGTACAAAACATGTCAAGTTAGCATCGAAGTTTTATGGTCCATTTCAGATTTCATGCGAGCAATTTGAAGAGGTACCATGGCGATACTTCTGTGTTTTTGGATACTCAGCATCAAGAAGAACGTGAACTTGAAAATGGGACTGAAGTTCTTACTCCGAAATAGATTGTGTACCATAAAGAGAAGAGTACTCGTGGAAAGAAGACATATATGTATTTATTGAAGTTTAAAAACCCTCCAGGTAATGATGCACAATGGATGGAAGAAGATTTCTTTACAGATTTTCCACAGATACTCGCAGATTATAAAGAGGCGATGCAATTACAGATATAACAAGAGAAAGTGCATGTAAGAGAAGGAAACAAGCAATAATCCAGAAGAGGTTTTATGCTCATTCAAGCAGGAGGGAGTGTCATGACAAGAGAAATGATTATCTAGTTAATTAATAGTCATTAGAACCTTATTGTTGTTAGGCGCCAGTTTGATAGTGCGATTATATGTTTGTATTTATGATTGATCAAGCGATGTATATAGCACCGGATTAGTAATAAAGATGTGCACACACGTGTCTAGGTCCTAGGGGCAACAATCTTAGGGGAATTGGAAAGGGAAGGGTGCATTAGAGTGCATTGAATGGTAGGTGCATGGGTCATAGGATAAGAATAGGTCTAAATGGGAAGATGGAACTTGAGTGATCTCAAGGGACATTAATGAAAGGGTATCACCCTTTCATTGTGAATCTCACGTAGCATTCTCTCTACCACATTGCATTCATCTGCCATCTCTCTCCCATCTTGCATGTAGATCAAAATAGAAACAAGTACTCTCACAAGGGCACTCTTCCCCATTGAAGGGCCAATTGGCATTCAAATTCTACATGCATTGCACACATTTGCATTCTCAAAATTTCTGGTTCTTCACATGCTTCCCATGTGGCATCCCCATGCTCTCATGATTTACTGTATGTTGCCCATGTGGTAGCCCAAATATGCCCAAGTCCACCTCCCCCATTGGCCTCCTTTGCATAATCATCCTCCTTAAACCCTTTATACTGTGTAGCATTCATATCTAGTGCATCTACAACTTGTTGTCCATCAACATTCTGATCGTTAAAAGAAGATCCTCAAGTAATGATTGTCTATCATGAGAGGATTGAAGCTCCCCTTCCCAATCTTCATTATTGTATGACATATTTACTGAGTTCTCTTGACTGCAAATCAATTAGAGCAAGTAATACATGCACCAGAGATTGCCATGGGCTCACCCTGAGCCACCAACTCAATATGTAATATGTTACTACCCTCGTCCAAAATCCAAGGTATGGGGGGACAAGGTCCATATATAATATGCATTGATCTCCTTAAAAAATTTCAAATATGAAAGGGAAAATATGAAAATACAATGTCTCACCTCCCACAAACTATAAGGTATATACCTTGAAAAATATGCAAGATTTTCTGATTGGTACATATTTTCATAATATGTGAGGCCCAAAGGGGGGGGTCTTTTGGAAGAGGGGGGGTAAAACAAAAAATACACTAAAATATGAAAACCCATCTCCTTCCAAATTAGTGTAACTTTTTCATGTGTTACCCAAATTTCAAGGTGTAAAGATATATTGGAAGCTCTTTTAGTGTAGAACACAACCATGTTAAATTGAATAATTTCTACTCATGGCATATTGTTAAATTCATCTCATACTCAAGATTTTATAGGTTTTCTTACTAAAGGGAGTTGGTCCCCCACGTGTCTCACCTCCTTAGAGAAGACGATGATATCCTAGAAACGAAGCCATGAAACTAGCCTTCACTATCTACCAAAGGGCAGTTGAACAATAACTTGCAATCACAATTAGATCAACTCAGCAAATTAGCACATAAAGTCATAGCAAAGGGAGCTAGATCTCCCCTGCACCAATGCAAAGACACAGATTCCCCCAAACTTTAGAAACCCTTTCGGCAATTGGGAATCCCTGAAAAATAGCCTACACAAAGGTTACAATTACTTTTGCATCATAGACATTCCATAACCCATTTGGCATCAACATCCAAAGCATAGCGTTTGCTATACATAGCTCTCCTATCTTATCAATAAGCATCCATTTCTGTCTCAGAAAGCTTGCACATAGCCTTGAACTATTATGAGCAACACACTCTTGGCCACACAGTTCCTCACGGCCATGCCCACACAACCACCTAGCTGCTTAGAATAGAGAGAGGGTATAGACAAACACTTCTAGCATCAAGCGGATCTTGAAAAAGAAATAGCTCTCTTGTCTATGTGCTCCAGCAAACTGGCCATTCCAAGATATGAGTCTTTCACCTTGAGCTCCACCACACCATGCCACTAAGGGAGGGAGAGAGAGTATTACTCTCCAAGAATTCTGCTCCACTAGCTTGCATTGAAAGAGAATATCTCTTTGTCCTCTCGAGAACAAGAAAAGAGACGAAGTGGCTCTCTATGATCAGGCCCATCGACCACATGAAGGGAGAGGGAATGGGTCTCTACTCTACCAATACATGCAACCAAAGGATCTCATGCGACGAGAATACTCCGTCCTACCCACCAGTGCAACGTAACCGGTCCTAGCCCTTAGCCAATACTCATGCGATGCCCCATAGATTCCCTGCTTTGTGTTTTTCCAAGAGTCATACCACTCCTCCAAGGCGTCTGATCCAAGGATAACACCCGTGCTACACCCCCCAAGAGCCCCCTCCCTTCTCTGCCAAGAGGCCCTAATGTGAAGCTCTTGTGTTTCATCAAAGTCCATGCGACGTGATGTGTCTATGTTTTGGAAAAAAACATGTGACATGAAGATCTTGTATTTTACCAAAAGCCACGCGATGTGATGATTCTATCTTTTGCCAAAAGCCAAGTGATGTAAAGATTCCAATCACCGTGCTCATTTCCAATCGAATAATACACACATTGAATTCCTTGATTAGAATCCTACCACATGGCAGATTTCTCATGCCCCCCTCTTTACCACTTATTAGCCTTTGGGCACATTTAATTCCTAGGGGGCCTTTGTGTTGGATTAGGGTTGCCAACCTCCCCACCTTTGAACCTCGAAATGAGGAGTGCATGGGGGGGTGGATGATAGGATAATAGAGAAGATCATGGGGCTGCCACATGGGCAATAGACAAAGAGACGAAGTCCTCTTGGAGAGGCAGTCGATAGAGCGAGCGAGAAAAAGCGAGCGAGCCCAAAAAAGCGAGCGACAATTAGTTGAAGTGGTTGGAAAATCAAGCAAGCAAAGAAAGAATCTAAGTTTTTTATAAAATAATTGCTTGAAGTACAAAGTATTCAAAAAGGTGGTTATGTGCCACAAAATTTATATTCTGATGCACACAAGTTTTTTAGATGGTGCAAAAAGGCATGATATTCATCTAAATCATGCCTTGTCATTTGATTTGATATGTAACATTATGCCATTTATATTTGATAATCAAAAGATGCAGGGATGTTAAAAACTCATCTTTTGGGCCAAAACAATCAAATGTTGACATCTTGCCAAAATATAGGGATGTGAAAATGTCCTCTTTTGGGCCAAAACAGGGAGCGCGTTAACGCGCTCCCTGTTTTGGCCCAAAAGAGGACATTTTTAGATCCCTATATCTTTTGATTTACAAGTCCAAACGGGGTCATGTTACATATCAAATCAAATGGCAAGGCGTACTTTAGATGATTATCATGTCTTTGTGCACCATCTAGTAAAATTTAATGCACCAAAAAATGAATTTGTGACCAATTTGCTGCATTGGTAAGGAGGTAAGAATAAATCATTAGGGAAGGATATTTTTGCAGTAATAAAGAAACATGGTTTTTGTTCCAAGAGTGAATAGAGTTAAAAAACCTATACATATGCATGGAATCTAGACTAATCCATGAAAGGAGTCCTTGGAAAGATGATCTCAACTACTCTTGTGGAAAGAGAGAACTTGATTGCAGTAGGGTTTGTCTTTGATACAAACAATGACTTGGAAGTTAAACATACAAACTGTCTCATGGATGATGTGAAATTAGTGTTAATGGCTTTAAAGTTATATGCATGTTTAACCTTCTGGCATTGAGGGAACATATGCACTTTTGAATAAGTTATTATTTTTTGCTACTAAAATGGGGGATTTATAAATCTTTTATTTTTTTTTATCGCTCGCTTTTTTTGGCTTGCTCGCTTTTTGTCGCTCGCTTTTTGGTAATCCTCTTGGAAGAGGAGAGCCGCCATGGAGGGCGAATATGATAGAGAAGATTCCAAAGGCTGTCCATGCTTGGAGAGGATAAGACTACACAGGGAAACCAGCAAGCAAGGGTTGTGTGGCTAAGAGGATGATGTCACTATAGCATGGGATCTCTATAAAGGGTTGCATATAGATGTACAGGCAGTTTGGAGCAGCTCTGAAATTTTGCAAGAGCGAGAATGATGGTAGGCACAATAGTTTGTGGATGCTATGGGTCCATATGGGCCTGGTTTATGGGCATATAATAGGGCTAGAACAACTTGGGCTAGTGGTTAGAAGCCACATAGCCAAGTAGGTCAGCAAAGGTCTCCACCTAAAGCCATGAGGGGCATTTATAGCCCCCAATTGCTAGTAGGGGGGATTGTAGTTAGCTAGTAGTTGCTGGTGGGTGTGCCATTTTGAAGGGGGTTCAACCTCCATAAAAGGGGGAGTCTTGGGGCCTCCAAAGGCATCAATTGGATCAGTCACAAAAGAGCAGAAAGGAGAAACAAGACCAGTAGTAGCAGTTGGTCCTATTACTAGGAGGTGAACTGAGATAAAGAGGCTGTAGACTTAGCTCAAAAAGTGATCCCACCTAAGCTAGCTACTCGGGCAACTCAAGGTGGAGGGGTTCATTGGACAAAGACTCTACATAAGCTTATAGGAGCACGTGGGCTCAGGGATCTACAAGCACCAGCAGGCAGATAGTAAGATGTTTTTTTGTAAGATCGAAGGACCACGGTTTTGTGGGACTCCGCATCTCTTTTGTATTGTGTGGATGGATGGAAACATATGACTTTTGCTTCAAGATTTGACTTTGATGCACTGCATATTTACTAGCTTGCACACACATCTATGGTTTTGAAAAACACACAAGTTACGAAGTTTCAGTCCGTAGTGAAAGACTTCCGCATGTAATTCTTGGGCTCGTCTATCTACTGCGAGATATCTTCTAGTGGGATTTCCATTTTCTAACATGGTATTAGGGCCCTGACAAAGTTTATGTGAAGTGGAGCTTGAAGGCAAGGAACTTTCTCAAGGACGAGCTTGATTCATTGTCAGAGGAATTAACTTGGTTCATCTCCTAGAAATAGGCCCAACTGTTGCTAGTTCACCTCCTAGAATTAGCTTGGTTCACCTCTTCAAGAGGTGAGTCACCATGGAAGGTAGATCTGGCAAAGGAGCTTCGAGAGGCTATCCATGCTTGGAGAGGATAAGACTGCACAGGGAAACTAGCAAGCAGGGCTGCATGGTTAAGAGGATGATGGCACTATGGCACACGATCAGTACGGAGGATTGCAGATCTATAGATGTACAGATAGTCTGGAGCAGCTCCCAAGGTCTACAAGAGCTTGGTAAGAGGCAAATTAGAGACCGGTGGTAGGCACAATAGGTGTGGATGTTATGGGTCCATATGGTCCTAGTTTGTGGGCATCCAATAGGGCTGGAATAACCTACACCGGTGGCTAGAAGCCACGTGGCCAAGTAGGTCAGCAAAGGTCTCCAACTAAAGCTGTGAGGGGTGCTTATAGGCCCCCCCCATCCAATTGATGGTAGGGGAATTCTAGTTAGCTAGTAGTTGCTGGCTGATGGGCCATTTGGAAGGGGGTGCAAGCCCTATAAAAGGGGGAATCATGGGGCCCCCAAAGGCATCACTTGAAGCAGCCATAGAAGAGCAGAAAGGAGCTTCAAAACCAGTAGCAGTTGGTCCTATTATGATGAGGTGAACCAAGCTAAAGAGCCTTTAGACATAGCTCAAAAGGTGCTTCCACCTAGGATGACTACCTGAGCAACAAGGTGGAAGGGATCAATGGACAAAGAGTTTACATAAGCTTATAGGAGCACGTGGGCTCAAAGGTCTACAGGTGCCAGGCATAGTAGTAGGACAATTTTTTGTAGATCAGAGCACCACGGTTGTTGGAGGTCAACATCTCGTGATGTCCCTAGAGACAGGGCCTTGCTTGTGGGTGTGCCTGCCTAGTGAGTGAGGATAGTGTAGAGAGTTAAGGCCTATGTTGTGGGTGTGCCCAGCCCCCATGAGAGTAGGTTAGAGTGGCTTTCCAAGGCCTCTTGCATGTTGCTACAGAGGCCATGGAGGTCCCCAAGAGGGGTGTGGAGGAGTGTGGCCAGATATTCCATGTGGGGCTACAAGGATGCGCTGCCACATGGGTAGCACATGTGCTACCATGTGGGCAGTAGACAAACAGAAGAAGTACTTGGCTGAGGAAGTACCTGGTAGTAGAGGAGAGCCAAACAGAGGTAATACGTGGAAGAGGAGAGCCATCATGAAGGATAGATCTAGCAAACAAGTTTCCAGGGGTTGTCCATGCTTGGAGAGGACAGGATTGCAAAGCAAACCAACAAGCAAGGGCTATGTGGCCATGAGGATGATGTCAAGAGGGCAATGAAATCATTTATACTCACAAGCTTCTACAAATGGAAATGTGACCTACACATACAGCTTCAGATCATAGTGAATGATAGCTTCTGAGCACTCATGATGCAGATAGTTATATGAAGCATGCCTGATTCCTACTGCAATCTTCCATCTCGTGCTTCAATTGAGATCGTGATCCCGCATCCTATGCCCTCATTATCCTTTTCCTTGCTTGGCAACTTTTGGGTTGATTCCTATTTGAGATAGATCCATTTGTATTAGTTGAGACCATGTTTGCTCAAACCTCGGGGGGGTCACTCATCATATGTAACCCTATCACGTGAGTTCAACAGAAGGATTTTTTTAATTTCTAAAATTTACAGAAATAAATATACATAAGGGATTATTTAAAATAGTTTTGGAAAAAATTTACAGATTTGTATAGAAAAGGGGTACATTTTATTCATGAAATTTTTTACAGATAAGGGACTTTAAATATAGGCCTTGAACGCACGTGATATAGAGGGTTTATACATAGTGACCCCCCCGAGGCTCAAACTTCATGTTGATCTACTCACCTTGCTGCTGCGTTGTAACTTGTGTGTCCAAGCATCTATGATAAGGTCCATGTATAAGATTGTCAGAGTGCAAATCCTCGAGATTAGCAAATGATCCTGCGATGACAACGTTTGAAATATTAGATTGCAAGGAGGATACAAAGAGTGCGCACTTTTCTTTATTCGTTGATCTTCATGCTTTCTTATAGAAATATCCTGCGTGGCTTGCCACGGGTTTTACATTCGTATGATCTATGTAAATGATTATAAGCATCCTACTTTGAAAATGCTAACAAGTTCGGATCTCGCAAGCTATGAGATAGGATCCTTGGCTCTTCCTCTCATTATGATAAGCAAATGATCTCTATTAATGATAATAGGTATCCTCCTTTTCCAAATAGTTACAAGTTGGGATCTCATGAACTATGAGATAGGCCAATCTCATAACAGAGTCATCAATGAGCTAGTGGAAGTATTAGGACACTAATCTTTGGATCTTCCTCTTGTAATCAAATATGATAAGAATCTTTTTCTCTCTTAAGGAGAGAGGTTTGGGGGGAGGACGATTGGAGAATTCTCTATCGTTAGATTAGAATGGGTTGAATTGAACATTGTGGGCCATTGGATGCAAATTGGAAGTTTTTTTAAGAAAATCTGCTGAAAATTTAATGCTTTTTTGGAAAAACGTATTGGGAAACGTTGTAGAAATGGTAGTTAGCATAGTTTGCATGGAGCATGTAGTTTCCATGCAAATCATTTGATCTCCACAGCCATCCTTTGGTCCTTTGGTGTTTTTGGCCCTCTGTGCTCCTCTGCATGTCCACAGAGTCGACGCTCATTGCTAAAGCGTGAGTTTCAACTAACATCTCTTTCTATTCACCCACCAGCCACTCCTCACCCTCCGTCCTTCCCTACAACCTCCTCTCTCTCTATGTTGATGCCACCCTCTCATCTCTCTTAAGAGAGTTGTGTGTTGCAGTCTAATCTTAGTGATGTTTTCATAGATGCTTATTCTGGCACTCATCTCTCCCTTGAGAGTTGTGTGTTGCAATCTAAAGTTAGAGATGTTTTCAAGCACACTTATTCTGGCACTCATCTCTCTCTTGAGAGTTATATGATGTAGTCTAAGTTTGATATCATGCGATGTGCTCATAGACACTTAGCCTGGCACTCAACTGTCCCTTGATAGTTGTGTGTTGCAATTGAAGACTAGTGTTAGATGTGAAGACCACAGTTAGTCAAGGTTACACACTTATTTTTGTGATTTGATTTTCTGTAGTCTGTTACATCAGTTGAGCTTGAGTTGAGAGGTTATACCTATGTCATTTTTAAAATTTCTTGCATTGTTAATTGTTATGGCTTAATTAAATTTTTATTGCACCTAGCACATAATTCTTTTTTGAATATTGTGTTGCAGCTTATTGCATATTAGATGGCTCACGCCGGTGAGAAGAGGAAGTTTCAGCATCTATCTCAGTAAGGCTCAGAGAAAGGTGCTAAATAATGAGTATGTACACTTCTTAATGAATGTTGATCAGGACAATGGTGAAAGCGGTGTACAAAATTTGGCTCGGACAACAGTAGAGTGTGGAGTGAGGATCTTGCGTGAACGATATCCAAATGTATTGCCAATAGAGTCTATAGATCAATTCATGCACCACTTCACCTTGCCAAAGAGTTGATGATGCCTTAGTCAAATAGTCGAGACATCACCTCCTGTGACATGAA